>NC_062577.1:51587500-51887500 GCF_022837055.1 Prionailurus viverrinus | reverse complement strand
GTTCCTGTTTAAAGTAGCCATGGAAGTTCAGTGGTGTAGACCAATGGGAAGCTTCTGACTTATTATGTATGTTGACAGGGATGGTTAAATGTCCCAATAAGCACTGACCTCCAGTTCAGTGGCTGTCTAAACATTCATATGTCCATGAGAAATGCTGTCTACCATGGACAAACATGAAACCAGGTGGAGTACAGAGGACTTCTGCTAAGGTCTTGTTATTGATAGGTCCATTAGCTGGAATTTCCAGATTGATGTTTTCAAGCTGCGTATCAGAGGAATTGGGATGACATTCTAAAGGAGTCTATCCCATCCTGAGGAGGTCTTTCCTTAAAAGCATTACAAAGAGGAATTAGCCCCTTTGTATTTCTGTTGAGTGCAGGGGAACAGATTATATATGGATAGGGAAAAGTATGTGTAGAGGGAAGGCAAAGGTTGTAAAATTGTCAAAGCTAGGGGTGTTCAGCTGAATTAGTATGGTTATGGTTGGAGGAAGGTTGAAGCAAAGTATGGGAACACATGGTTCTAATAGCCTAACCTGATAAGTAACACCCATAACGTTGTGGATATAATCAATGGTGGCATTTGAGACTAAACAGAAATTGGTTACAGGCAAACCAGGGGATTTCCAGCATCATGAACAGATTGGAGATTTTGGTGACAGATTCAACAGTAAGAAAGGTTTTCCCCTTTGCAGGGGATTGAGAAATTCAGATTAGAGCATGTCTTTCCAAGATAAAGAGGGAGAAGAAAAGGTAAGAAGCAGTAGCAAGAAACAGGTACACAGGCTAGTCTGGACATCTTGGCCAAGCTGTCTCCTTCCAGTGCCACCTGTTTCGATTCCTATAAATCTTTACTTTTATTTTTGTATTTTATTTTTTAAAAGATTTTCTTTTTAAGTAACCTCTACACCCATTGTGGGCTTGAACCGAGATCAAGAGTTGCATGCTGCACCAACTGACCCAGCCGGGCACCCCTAGAAATCTTTACTTTTAGGTCACCTGTTGGGGTGTGGATCCAGTTGGGTTTGCTCATTTGGTTGTAAAGTTTAGATGTAAAGTTTGACAACACGAGGGTTGTCAACACAGTACTTGATAGGAACCTTTCCAACAGGGTTGAAGAAAACCTTCCTGGAGATATCTTTTCTGATAGATGAGATCTCTGGGCTACAGATTATGACGTCTGATGCTTTCATCTCCCAGGAGTGAATTATGGAAGATTGTCCTACCAAAGTATGATTATTCTCTATGGATTTGATTAGGCTTTTGCAAAATTGAAGTATAGCTCTTCTATCAGCTGTGAATCAAAGGAAGTAGGGGCTAGGTGCATTGGGTGTCCTACCACAAGAAGAACATATTCTCATTGATCTTATGCAAGTGCACATATTGCCATGGAAAGTAAGAATATTTAATAAGAGTTTCAGAATTCTGGAGGGATCAGGTAGGGAGAAGAAGATAAATGCTTCACCCTTTGTCCTAAAGATATACTTTATCAAATTGCTTCAAGTTAGAGAGCTTAAAGGAGAAGAGAAAAAGAGATCCTTTAAATCTGGAAAAACAGAACATTAAAGCAATCTGTTTTCTATTAGTTTTAGAAATTCTTACCCAGTTCAGTGTTCTGATCTTAAATTTATCAAAACCTCTATCTTTAGAGTACTTGTCAAAGTCTTTTTCATGACTCTCTTTGAACATGAAGCACTTAAAACAACAAATGATAAATGTTCATAAATGGTAAAAATCTTAAAAATAGCATTGGTTAGAGATCTGATCAAAGTTCATTATGATATAATTGACAAGTAAATTTGGTTATTTTTGTGATGTACATTTTAAAATTATGACCGATAACATTATACCAGGACACAGCAGAATTTTAGAAATTTCACATAATTTTTGGAACACTTTCATTGATGTACATCTATACAAATACAAAGTAAAAATGGCTTAGTATTCTTATTTGACAAATGCTACCCACGTTATTCAGCATATCAAATAAGCCTAATGAGTGTAACATCTCTCTTCTTTAAGAAGAGAAAACAAATCGTTTGAGATGTTCCAGGTACCTTCTGAAAATTTTAATAGCTGCCTTGAGTCAAAAGACTTCATTTAAAATTTTACTGGGGGAAGTTTGACAGAATGTCAAAGGTTTGGACACTTGGCTAAATAGGATCACAGAAAACTATGAAACCATACTTAATTATCTATTTAACCAAAGTGACAAAAACATTTCAAGGACATACACAGAAGATTCCATGGCTGCAAAAAGTTTGGCTCTTTTTGAGGAAAAAAGTCTCAGCTTTTCTAAGTCATCAAAGACAAATCACAGAATGTCTGTTTCTGAGGCAGATTACATTACAGGTGAAGAAGCATTTTTTTTTTTTTACAATTTCCTATTAAGATCAGACCCATACGCTAAGAAAATTTTGTCCTTTCAGAAGAAATAAAAAAAAATTCTAATTTTGTGCCAGTGTACTTTTGATAGTTAAACTTATTTTAAAATAAAGTCATCCCAATCATAGCCAGCTTGATTACATATAAAATTAATGTCCCACGAACCTACAGCTTCCTATGTCCATTTTAGTTTATCTCTTTTCTTTTTGTCTTTCTGAAATAACCATCTTTACTTGAGGAAAAAGTCACTTTCATTTCCCTCAACAAAATACATTTCCATTCCTCATACCATCTTTTTTTTTAAACAAAAAACACATATTGTGTTTTCCTTGCTTACTTGACCATATACAATGATTTTCTTTGACCCTTACTATTTTTAGTATTTTTATTTTATATATATTATTTAGAATTCTTAACCCTTAGAGTCCTTAATTGCCAGCAAAAAACTAATAAGCAAGCAATTATGGACTAGGAAATTTAGAAATACATTTTATAATTTCTAAAAATGTGTTCTTTCTCATCGAACATTCTCCCAGTGTGACTGTGACATAAAACATGTTTACTAAACATGAGAAACCAAAAGTGGATAAACTTATGTTCAGAAATTAATGATTTAGTATTTTATCTTGTTTAGAAAATGATTCAGATATTCAATGAAATTCATTCATTTGGTTTTACTTAGCAAAACTCTAAAGTTGTGAGTTACCAAAAAAAAATTTAGAGAAACTAATTTTTTAAGCACACCTACCATAGAGCATAATTATTGCACTTAAAAACTATCCCATTTCAATTCATATCTCTAAATAATTTTGTTCCAGACAATTAGGTTTAGCTTACTCACACAAACTTTATGAGAAGTTTGAGAAAGTCAGTCATCATCTCAAGTGAATACTCTTGCTGACAAATTTTATGATAGAGATAACATGAACGTATTTGACTAATAAGCCCATGTAGAATAAGAGTGGTATGTTTGCATTCTATTCAACGTCAATAACTTTAGGACATGCCTGTATTAAACCAACAAACTTAAACTAGCTTTTATTATCATAGATTATCCCAGATCACATAAACTTGAAAAACATTTGGGTTAGTTTACTTAGTTTATATAAGTGCTTATTTTTTCCTTACGCCAATTAAATAGAGCTCTTTACAAATTAATTTTGGCAATACCTTCTAGAGGTAGAAATCTATCATAGACATTCATAGACATGCAAAAACAGACAAAGATCTTAGAGGTGTAGTTAAAAAAAATGTTAGCCATGCTCAGGTACAAAACTCGAAAGAATAGTTGGGTCCAAATTGTGTTTCTGGAAGATGAGCTGTTATGGTCACCTGCTCAGATGGCCAAAGTAATTTGCTAAAGATTTTTATTTTTATGCTGTAAGAATCCTTTTGGAGCTGTTTTTGAAGTCATTTTGTCTTTAAAGCTTCGGCATACGAATCAAAAAATGCATTCCATTGTCTCTGAGATGTTTGGGATCCTCTCTTCTAAGGTATTTCTTAAGATAGATTTATATAGGTCAAAGCTTCCCCAGAATGGCCATTAGAGTTACAAATTATCCACAAGTTCACCCAGTTTTCCAGAATAGCACAAGACCTTGTTCTTTTTTTTTTTTTTTTTACATCTATTTATTTTTTGAGAGACCACAAGTTGGGGAGGGGCAGAGAGAGAAGGAGACACAGAATCCGAAGCAGACTCCAGGCTCTGAGCTGTCAGCACAGAGCCCGATGCAGGGCTCGAACTCAGGAACCATGAGATCATGACCTGAGCCGAAGTTGGCCACGTAACCGACTGAGCCACCAAGGCACCCCATACAAGATCTTGTTCTAAGGACCAGGTGGAATCTATCGGACTCCCTAAAACATCTTAAATATGAATGGCCCTGTTTTCCAACAGGTATTCTAAAACACCAGGAATCAGGTGTTTCCCTCATTTTGAACAGGATGGGTGGCTTACTGAGAAGCTTCATAGAAACAAAAAAAAGATCCAGATAAAGTTGGAGAGCTCAACCAAAGGAAGGGGAAGTCTCCAAGAGGACACCTATCAAATGGAAAGGGAAAAGAGAACTCAAGGAAACAGAGAGTGCAATGAGCTTAAGTGGGTACTGCACTCGAGTCCATGGGTCATTGGTTCCTCAGGGGTTCATTTCCTTTGGATCCCATTTCGGACATCATATAATGTTAATTTTAAGAATAAAATGGCCAGTTATTTTATCAGCAAAATGAATATATTCAGGAAGAGCAAAGGTCAATTCAGGAAATGCAGACTGGTGAACCATAGGCAAGTCCAGAAAATGAAGGAGAGGAGCATTCTTTGGTAAAGAAGAGGGGGGAGCTGGGAGGGACTCTTTAGAATGCAAATCCATTAGAGAAGAACAAGAGTGGTGGTGGCTTCTCATTGGCTGAGTGTAGCAGTTTGTCATTGGCTGGGCTGTTGCTGGGCAAGAAGAAAATCTTTCTTTCTCCTACTAGGGTACATAGGAAAAGCTTATTCCAGTTGGAGCTTGTGAATGGTGGCAGGTAGTGGTGTAAGAGAGCCACCCCTTCAGGACTTCCCAACTTGATTTTAGGTGAAGTTTCCTTTACACATTTTCACAACCAGTCTCTCAGGTAGTCTTCCTTCCTGCACCCCATATCATTATGCTCATCCTTTATCCTAATTTCTAAAATCTCTGTAGCACTCAAGGATTCAGTTGAGAACATATTATTTTAAATATTGACTATTTGTTGCTTTTTAATATTTGTCATATTATTTTCTATATGTATATGTTGTCTCTTTTAACTAGGTTTTTAAAACTTTGAATGTCAGAATTCAGTAGACATTCAGTTAGTTCTTTTTTTAGATGATCCACTCATGTGAATTACAAGAAAGTGATAAGGACTTAAGAGTCTAGTTTGGAAGGAACTCCAGGGTCCAAACCATATCAAGCCAGGCCTCTATGTTTTGTTGTTTCAGAACCTGGACCAAATGTTGGCCATTAAAGAAGAAAGCATATTTCACTTGCTTACTGTGAAGCACAGTGTGACTTTAAGTGATTAGGATGGAGAGCAAAATACCCTACCCAAGAAAATAAAGAAAGCTGAGATTTGGCCAGACATCCAGCCACCTCAATTCACCATTTAAGTGAAATGCAGGTCACTGGAGAATTCACTGCTCCTGATTGCTTATAATTGTTGCCTCCCTTTCTTACAGTTTCGCACTGTGGGTTTTCAATATGAACAGTTTCCATCAGGGCTTGCAGTCGAATGCTCTAGGTAGAGAAGTTCCTCTTAACACAACTCAAGAGATTTTTATTGGCACTTCCATGAATGCCATATTATCTATTTGCAGATGCGTGTAACAAGCACAATCAACAGTCAACTCAGCCCCAAGTTCCAAGATAGGCTGCTTAAGACTTAGGTTTGGTTGCCAGGATGAATTACATCATTGATTCAACCTGTCTGTGTGTTTGTCTGTAATTATTTCTACTCACAGTTCTTTTATTTCTAGTTCCATAAAAACAGTATAAATGAAGGATTAATTGGAAATACTGACATGTAGACGTCAACATGGTTTTCTAGGACACCCTTTTACCTCTTGATCTTTATGCATTAATACATGGGCAGCATTTGGGGCGGTGCCTGGTCCACAAGAAGCATTCCATAAGTGTTAATCATCATCATTATTATTGTGGTCGTTACTGTAAATGGAAGTGGAAAAAACATATCTGGTGGTAAACATGTATGTGCAGTATCGCTGTGTGAGTGTGTGTGAGTGTGTATGTGTGCCATCTACACTGTGGCCTCAATGAAATTCTTCCCAAAACACAAGTCTCATCAAGTCACCTGTTTCCTCTTTTCCTCTACCCACACTACTTATTCTGCCACTTAAATGAATGTGTGGCTTCTTAAATATGGAGCCAAAGCCTGCATTTCTTTGAGTGGCTTGTCAGGATCTAGAGGATCAGGTCCCTTGGTGCATTTCAAACCCCATAGCTTGTCACTTCTCAGAAGTCTGCATCCCTGAGTCAGCACTGTCCAATAGAATATTCTGTAGTGATGGAAATGTTCTGTAACTGCATTGTCCAATAAAGTAGCCACTAGTCATACAGGACTATGGAGCATTTGAAGTACAGCTAGTATAACTGAAAAAAAAAACCATTTTAGATTTTAATTAGTTTACACTGAAATTTAAATAGCCATATGTTGGGCAGCATGGCTGCAGATCCTGTTTTTACTTGCTTCTCTGGCACAACTATTTTGTGTGACTCAAATGTCCTATCTTTCTACCTTCTTCTTCTACATATGTACTTCCATGTCTCACCTCAGTGATGCACAAGTACCTTCCTTGACTTCCAGAGAAGTTAATTTTTTTTTCTTTATGTTCCTTCTAGGGCTTGAGTCATGCTTTTATTAGAAAGCAAGCATTACATCACTGTAATTCTTTTGCTATGCGCCCACCTCCCTACCAGACTATGAACCTGAAAGGAATCCTCTGTTATTGCTCCACGCCTACCACAGTGCCTGGCACATAATAAGCGCTCTATATGTGTTTGAATGTTGGATTGGGTGAATATAGTGAGGCGAACAGATGAAACCAATCCCTTTAAGATGCGATAGAAAATTAAATGTGTGGCCCACTCAGCTTGTTACTGCTGCTGCTATCATCATCATCATCATCATCATCATCATCAGTATCATTATGACACGGGGCAGGTTTAAACATATTAGATAAACAACAGAGAAGATCCTCTAGCTGGTCAGCCACTCTTACCTTTACCACAAACATGGTAGATATCCAAGAGACCAAAAAAGCAGTGTAGATCTTTTACTAGTTAACCTGTCCTCCCCTCCCTCCCACCTCACCGGTACGAATTGTATCGCCTTAGTACTCAGGATGCCATGGCCAGATCAGATTTGGCCCAAGTCATATTGTAAGCAGATGCAAACATATGCCACTGATTGCAAAAAAATTAAATTTAGTTACTGTTTGGATGGGGAAGCCTAAGCCGCGATTCACTTATTTCGGAATTGAGTGCATTGTGATGGGTTAGCCATCTGTCCCACATGTGAGACGTTCAGCTCACATATACTTGTGGCATTGATACTGGCTGGTGGTGTTGGCCAAAGCCAAAGTGAATGCAAATGTTTAATGTTCACAAACAGAAATTGATTTAGAGGTAGCTGCTCTGTCCTCCCTCCCTTCTCCCTTCCCTCCAACCCTCCCTGGCCTGCCCCCTTTCCTCCCAATTCTTCAGGCTTTGCAAAATAAAAGCGAGGCTAGTAGAGTGTAATAGCTCAGCTTTAACTTCCTTATTCCGAGGAAACTCCCTAGGTCAATTTCAGTCCCTTTCACACATCCTCCTCTGACTTTGAAGACAGAGCACCACCCCCTCCATCTCTGAAGCTGGGCAATGGCCCTTTTTTGTTTTCATGCACTGAAAATAAAGTGTTCACATGAGCTCATTTACTGAGAGTGGAGTTGGCAGTCTTATCAGGAGAAGAGAAAGGAGCTCTGAAGATGAAAAGCTCTCGCAGTGACAGAAGTCTTTATTACTTTGGGCAGTAATGGAATGTGGTGTACACAGAGTAAAGTGACGGCTACCTAGAGCATTTAGGGAAAACTAGAGCAGTAATCGTGTTTTATGTTGTTCCTCATCTGGCTTTCTCAGGAAGCCGCTTGACCCCAGGGATGGGGCTTGTATAGGTTGGAAGCAATGTAAAAATGCGTGTTCTTCTCCAGAGAAAACGGAGCTGCGGGTAATCCCTGATTGCTCCCTGAATTGACTTTGGGGCAGCACACGTCAACACCATGCATATGAAATATGGCAATAAACCCTTGCCTTTCCACCTACACAACTGAAACATCCAACTTGTTGCAGGTTTTTACTTTGAATGTGCTACCATTTTCTACCAAAATTATGCAGAGAAGACATTCTATTAACGTTTCGTAGAAGTGTTTTCATAATCTAGTGTTGTAGAAAATAAAATCGTCTCTTGATCCCAAGCTGCTTTGAGGCAGCTTAAGCAAAAATTCAGCATTCTAAATAATCAGAAGTTGGGAGAAAATAGGCAGGAATGCCCTTAGCTTTTTCTCTGAGTTGTACTTGAATAGACAGCTAATTAGGCTCTCTCAAAATTTATTTGTCTCCAGAAATAGAGGAAAGGTGCTAAAAGCATAATAGAAATGAAATCTGTGCTGCACCCTTTCCAGGAAATTGACATTTTATGCACTTGACATTTGACACTTGATACTAGCAGTTTATTTTTTAAACTATTTGAAGTTTAATTTTCTGAAATAATTTAAACAAGTTCTTATTGTGCATGCTTCTTAATGCATTTCCTGGACTATGTTTTATCAAATGGGAAATAAATACGCTCAATTGTGATTGATTATGTTAGACTATAGCAGTAGGACCACATCAGTTTCCTGTTTCTCTATGGATCGGGCCTTGTCATTTTTGAGTGAACCTGAGTTCTTAAAGTAATGAGAACTGAATGCCATGAGGACTCAAGAATTTTAGACACCCGGTAAGCCTACCCAGGTACTAATATTAACCCTGAAAAAAAAAAGCCATGTGTTCTATCATTAAACGTTGTTTAATGTGCTATATAGTAATGTTTTAACCATATTAGTTTCTCTTTTTCAAATATTTGTCTAGAAAGAAGTATCCTTCATCTCTCTTAGAAGGAAAGGAGATAGATTTCCATCCCACACAAGTACTTGCAGGATTTTTCCTAGAGGAGTTGATGGGAACATTACCTCTACCCACAGTCTCCTGTCTGCGGGATGGATTCAGTGATTGCCACTTGTGACGTGACAGATGCTAGAAATATCCCAGGTCTCAAAACGTCTTCTCTATCAAGACACTGCTGAGTGCAGAAACTCAACCCAGAAAGACTTATTTTCTTTGCATTGCCGTGGTTTCCTTTGCATGGTCATCCTTCCCAGGAAGGAGTAACATGAAGGCCAGTAGAGAATTAACTGTTACTGAGGGTCTCTTGTGTGCCAGATACGGAGCTAGGCTTGTAGAAATGTTTTTCTGATTCCTCATGCTCACTCCACAGGAAAGGAGGAGAATGATCTTCGGAGGTGTTAATGAATTGTGCATAAGTCACACAGCAAGAAAGTGTTAGAGCTGTGTGATTCTAGCAAAATCCAATCATTTTTTCCACTTCATTTTACTGTGGCCTGAGGGATCAGATCTCGTTAGTTGGTTCCAGGATGCTTAGTGATCTGGTTAGCCGACAGGATGGAGGTAGGGGACCAACTTTGAAAGGTGGGAGGGACAGAAGACAGTTTCTGAAGGTTTTCCTTCTAGATTGGATAGCTGACTACAAAATAGGGCTGATGGAACCATTGAGCAGATAAATTCGCATGGACATTTTGCTACCCATGGAATATTCCAACTTGAGATAGTATTCAAAGAGGTATAAATAATTATCTCTAAATAGGCAGGGTAGAAATTTGAAAAACTAAAACAAAGTCTAACACATAGTAAAGTGTATCAGATATGCAAATGTTATTATGAGTAATAGCTAACATTTTTTGGTAATAGACACAAATTATCTCATTTGGTATCACGTGTCTGGGAGGCACATACGGTTATTATGGCCATTTTATAAATAAGCAAGCTAAGGCCCAACAAGAGATAAATCACACATCTGGGAAATGATGGAGCAGGGATTTGATCCTGTCTTATAAATTTAAAGTCACTATGCCCCTCTTAAGTGCTTCCTTACCCCAATTACATAAGGATTCCCTGTGTTTCAGGATTCATACTACTATTAAGAGTCAGTATGAGTGAAATAAATCCTAGAATTATTCACTGGGAATTTATTCAAGCATATATATAGTTCCTTTTGATTTCAAATCTGTTAACTCCATCAAACTAGATAACTATCCAAACTTTACAAAGGCATACAAAGTGGTAGACTTGTAATTAGTTGGATTTTTAAAGTAATAATTAGAATGCAGGTAGTTATTTACAATTGGCTGTTATCAGAATGCAATCTTCTCTACAGTGGTTGGCCCAATTGTCATGGATGTTCCGGTTCAAGAAGGCAGAGCTGGGGTATGAAGGAGGGCCAGTGTCAGTGTTGGGATTGTCTTTTTAATGTCCAGAAAACAATGGGTCTATATTTCCATTTAATTAAAACACTAACATTGTGCCTCAAATATATGGAATTCACCAACAATTATAATTGATTTTGTTCATTTTCTTTATTTCTTTCCTTTTTTTAAAAGAAAATCACAATTAAACAATAAAGGACTGTCCATTTTAGTTACAAAGCTAAGTAGCAATGGAAGAGAAGATAGATTACTGTGTCCTTCCATACATTAATTGAGATGGCATAGGGACCATTATTCATTCACATTGAGCAACCTGAACAATACCAACTTCTTTCAGTGGCAATTCTTTGTCTAATTGATTTCTTCTGTTTTATAATGCTGAAATGCAGATAGTCCTTTGGATATATGATGCTGATGTCAGAGTGCTCACTTTAATCCACAAACAATGGATTGAATTTGCCTCAGTTTCCTCATTTGTAAAATGGGAAATATAGCAATACCTGTCTCTCAGAGTGGACTTGACAATCAAAAGAGGTAAGCTAGGTGAAGTGCTTCAACCAAAAAGTAATACACAAATGGTCTTCAAATTGTTACCTCTGACAGCTTTTACCAAGATGGATGCACCATCCTGAAATCACACCTACTCCAATGTCATTAAAATCTATTGAAAATACAGGTTCAGGAGGTAGAAAAAGAAATGGAAATCTATTGGAGGATAAATATTGTTTCCTGGTAACACTAACCACTAGAATCTGGGGAAGGGAGAGATGAGGAAGAAGAGGGTAAGACAGAAGAGAGAGTGAGCCATATTGAAGGAACTAAAAATTAAAAAAAAAATGAAACTCAAGGGATTACTGAAAATTCCAAGAGTAATATATTTCCATTGACAAGAACTATAGGTTTATAATTAAATTTGAATTTTTTTCTTGACTGTCATACCTAGGAATGTTGAAGATTTGGGGCCAGTTATTTTGTAGAATCTTCTTCGATTTGGGTTATTGTGTTTCTTCATGATTAGATTCAGCGTATGCAGCTTTGACAGGAATATCACAGAAGTGATATCACAATTTCATTGCATCAATCAGGTGGCACATGGTCTCCCCTTGTCTCATTACTGATGACATTAGGGTGGCCACTTGTTGGGGGTGTCCACCAGGCTTCTCCATGATAAGGATAAGGTTGCCCTTTTCTGCTTTGAGAGTAATAAGAACTTTGTGAGGTGATAATCTGATACTATATAGATATTCCATTCTTCATCCAGCCTGCATATTATTCATTTATTTATTTATGTCAGCAGGGATTCATGGGTTCCTCTTTCATTCAGTGAGTTATACCCCATTGCTGTCATTATTTATGTGATGCTCAAACTGTCTCAGACTTATCCAGTGGGGTTACTCTTCAAGCTGGCTTCTTGTGAGTTACTGATATGTTGCTGTCATTCTTGGTTCACTTTTGTGCTTTCCTGGCCCAAAAGGACAATCCAGGTTTATTTTCTACTTTCTGTGTCATGGACGGAGCTAAGAAGCTTTAGTTCTTTGTGGTATAGAATGGTCCTAAGAAACCAAGATCTAGACACTATTGCTATTGGGTTTTCTAACACCAAGAACCAGTCTTCTGATTCTCCAAACACCACCTAGGTGTCCAGCAATTCACTTCAGTTCTGCCTCCATCTTTCTGGAGTTAGCATCAGATTTGACATGTTAAGGGCTCAAACACACAAAACTACTTTACTTTATATGCCCATCACAAGTTCCAGGCTACCCATACTTTTGACCAACTGGCTATAAATGGGATGTTCTCACACCCCTGTTCCTTAGGTTTTATAATTTGCTAGAATGGCTCCTAGAACTCAGAAGAAACTTCACTTACTATCACTGATTATTATAAAGGACATACTTGGAGACTAGTCAAAGGAAGATATGTATAGGGCAAGGTATGTGGGAGATTCTAAAGCTTCCATGCCCTTTCTGGGAACACCATCCCCCTACTTCAGTGTGTTCACCAACTTTGGAAGCTTGGTGGTTCAGTCAGTCTTCAGTCCCTGTCCCCTTCCTGGAGATTGAAAATTCCAAGCTTCCAATAACGGCTTGGTCTTTCTGGTGACCAACTGTAATCCTGAAGTTAACCTGGGGCTTGCCAAGAGTCTCCTTATTAGAACTTAAGAGGCTCCTATCACTCTTATTTATCACTCAGACAATTCCAAGAGTTTTAGGAACTGTGTGCAGAGAATAAGAACAATGAGTAAATATCTTTGTACGATACCACAGGTATTGTTTGATTGTATAAATGGAATATCATCTTACCACAGGGTAATGGTCATGTGTCAGTAAAGCTTAAGCTTTAGAAGGTCACATGTCAATAAAGCATAAGCTTTAGGAGACAATAGAAGGAACATATATTTAGTCTTTAGTTACTGAATATGAGTCTATCTGTGATGCTGTGTTGTGGCTCATACTCTCTTGTGGGAAATAAGGTTGGGTTTGTAGTTCTCATGTTACACTTTCATACTCCATAATAAGATGTCAGGCTATATTGTGTGTATTTAAAGACTTGAAATCACAGACTAATATTCAGTCTTTTGTTCAGAAGCTGGTTCCCTCTTCCAGTTTCCCCATTTCGCCAAGAGCAAAATTCCCTTTAGGATCTAATTTTGGCACTTCCTTTGAACTTTGTCTTCTTTTCTTCTCTCACATATTCAGTTGTGAGTCTTGTGGATTGCTGCCTTTCACTTTGTTCCCATTGACTGCAAGTCCTGGGGGTGGGGAGAACACGGAGGTGGGAGGATCAATGAGTGAGTTATCTGCTTTCCTTTTATTTATTTCTTTTTCTATTTTTTCTTCTTAAAAAAATTGTTTTTAGAGTTTTGGAAAGTATATGCTCTATGTGTATTATACATATAAATACACACACACACACACACACACACACACACACACACACACACATATGTAACTTAGAATTACAAAACCAAGTCCAAGATCTTGGTTACAAGTTGCTTAGCTCTGAGCCTACAAACTGGAGATAGTAATCCTATACCCACAGCACTGAGTTATAAGAATTAAATGAGATGATCTATATGAAAGTGCTTGGTAAAAATTAATAGTTCACTTGGATGCTTTTACTTACTGTGTTCCAAAGTCTTTGAAATAGAGGTGATTGTGCTCCTTCCAGCAGCACATATACTGAAGTAGAGGTGATTAATATATTTGAGATGTCTGGAACTTAAAGGCATTGAAATTATAGTTATTTATTTTTGTTTCATATAAGGCAATGCCAGACTTAATTCACAATGATAAATTTATTAATAGAAACGGTCCCAAATGCCTTGGTTGTTTTTTTTGTTTTTGTTTGTTTTGTTTTTGTTTGGTTTGGTTTGGGTTTTGGTATTGTTGTTTAACGTGGTAGTTCCTTACTCTCGGGTCTTCACATATTAAACGTTATGGAAGGAACAGTAACCCAAGGATACGAAAGAATTAACAGCGGTGTAATCTGCAAGTTTGCCTAACTTAAATAGTATTGATTTCATGTGCTAAAAACCCTAACCATCCATGGGCATCCATCAAATTAAACCACTAGATTGAAAATAAAGGTGTAATCACAGGTATAATGCACTTATTTATTGATATCGGTTCAAATTAATTGATGATTGAGCATTAGCCAGGGTGAGCCCATGTTAATGTAGTATGCCCATAAGATACGGAGGAATTCACACAACTATCTGTGATATATTTGATACTCATTTCAGATTTATACTGTTGCTGCTAAAATGGCATTTCACTCTGTGCAGAGCTCATGCAGTTTCAAAAGATGTTTAATGTAAAATTAGGATTAATGGCTCAATGTAACCTTTCCAAATAGAGTCATGCTTAGGAAATGAACACACCTCAGCAATAACATACTGCTTGCATGAACGCTAATTCTTGTGTAATATGTCCAGAGTAAGCCTGTAGGCTATCCCTGCTTTAAAAAGGTTTATTACTAAAGGAGGGGAAACTATATGTGTTTCTTGCTGCACAGTGCTTTTCTTGCAGATTCCTTTTCTTTTGTTTCTTTTGGAATAGTTTTATTTAAAAATATGAATTATTTTTGTGAAATTCTAAACATAAATGCTTTTATAAGAGCGGGAAGGGAGGCAAGCCTTCTCTTGTGACAATTATTGTCCTTATTTTTTTTATTTATTCATTTTTGGGTTAATTTAGTCTGGCTAAAATTACATACATATTCATGTTTCTTAATAAGAACAAAGCTTTACTCTTGGTTATTTTCCATAAATTTGTCCTCATAAGCAATTTGATAGACATGTACTTTAACTACTAGAATACAAGTTCACAGTGAATCCATAGAACTTGGTTTCAGATCTGTAACTCATTAACTCCGTCCCCAAAGGTCCAAATGTTTCTTTATCAGATTACAATAAAATTGCTACTGCTTTCTTTTGAAGTTTCAGTGTGGGCGCGTATTTCATCAAGGGGTAGATTGTCTGTTACTAAATGTGTTAGGATTATGAATGTCATTTCATTTTGGTCCGAAACATTGATTTGAAACAAAATTAGGGATGATGAAATGAGTTATAATTTTTCAAAAATGATTTTTTTACTCAGAATTCCATGGAATATATGTCTACCTGTTTTATGATAAATATACCATTATTTTACTTACAATGCCAGTTTATCATATATGTATACACACACACACACACACACATGAGATTTATAATGCCCATTCATATTGAAATACTAATAATGTGATGCTTTTTATTAAACTTTCAGTTATCATATGGGATTGATTGGACATCAGACACAGGAGACTTAAGTAGGACAAAACATCTCAAGTATACGGAGGTGCTAATAAAGGAAGATTTTGGAAACCCAAAAGTTAACTAAGGTTATCAACTTCTTAGACAAGTAGAACTTGACATAAAGTTCACTGTGATTTCACTTAATAGTTTTATCATTATTATATATATGTATTCATTTATATTTATTTATGGTATAAATTATTATATTTATAATATACATATAATTATAATTATATATTTAAATGTTTATTTATATTATATTATTATATATTACATTTTAAAAATAATTAACACATCCTTTTAATGGCCAAAATTAATGCACCTTTTAACTTTGCCACTAATGTACTTTAAAAGAAAACGTTAACTGTTGGTTTTCAAAATGTAGTTGTTTCATCTATGGCAAAAATATCTTTGGAAGTCCTTATTTTAAAATATTTTTAAAGTATTTTTTATTCCAGATGCCTGGAGAGATTGTGCTGAACTTTTTGGTAAGGAAGCTGAAACCCAGGTAGTTTCAGAAACTAGCCTTATGCCAAAAAGGAAACTAGAAAAGTTTTAACGATTTCAGTTTTTATTTTAAAGAATCGTTACTCTGGTTGTGAATTATCACTTGTATATATTCACATTTCCTTAAAGGAAAAATGCAGTATTGGTACTGTGATTTCTTTGAAAGTATAAGGACTTTTTAAATATTAAAGAGTTAGCTTGACTTTTATGTATTTTCATTGGATTCAATTATTGGGAATGAGAAAGCTTATATAATCAGTCCTATATTTCTATTTATATTGCATTATTCAATAGCAACATGTTATTCAAAAACAATGTTACTTACACACAACTATAAGACATTTATTGACATTGTTTGGAATAATTAATACCCTACTTGTGAAAGGTTCTTTTTTCTCAAATATCAGATTTCTTCCCCCATTTACTTATTCAGTGAATGTTTTAGGATTTATTTACTTCCTTATTCAGTCCTAACTTGATTTCAAGAGAAATTTTACAATTAGGTATTCTAAATGCAGATTTGGCCCTCTCTAAGAAGGCAACATATGATTTAAATTGATATATACAATATTTGATGTACCCATGCTAAATACTTTGCATGAAAATTCAGAACATGTTAGCAGTTTATTAAATGTGATTATGTAGATTTACAGAGCTCATGCCATATTCTTTATTTTCCCATTTTAAGTATATTTCAATCTCAAAAAAGAAAATCCATAACAAGTACCAGTGAAACATTAAAAATACCAAGTAATATTTTTTGTAGGTATTTTTTTCACATTAATACCAGGCCACTATCATATCTTATTTAATTTTTAAACATTTTCTCAATTTTGGACTGAATATGTGCTGATAGATTAATTGAATTCTCATTTTGTTAGAACCAATAATTAAAATAATTCCAGTTACTTTTATTTTCATCCTTATTAACAATGGACTTTTACTGAACATTTTTTGTACCATGAGATCTGGAACATTTTAACATGGTCCGGTATTTAACACACAATTGGTCTTAAAACAACTTCATCACATGTTGATATTCTTGAGTCATGCCTTCAACAATAATAAATAAATCATATTATGGACGGATATGTAGAGAATTATAGAGCAGAGTTCTATTTTCCCCATCTTAATACTAAGCTAATAGTACTTGTCTTTCTTTTTTTTTTTTATAAGTAGCAACTGAGACATATGTAGAAACAATGTGAAAATTTTAAAAGGATATGCAAATTTTTTATGATTGCTGGGAGATTATTTGGAATTTGAAATAATTTGAATAGTGGCTATTCACAGAATGTTCCTGAGTTTACTGATGTATTTATGTTTTCTCAACTGTAACATAAAAGTTCTTAAAAACAAAGTACACTGATTTACAAAAAATATAATTTCATTGGGGCACCTGGGTGGCTCATATGGTTGAGCATCCACCTGTGGTTCAGGTCATTATCTCACGGTTTGTGAGTTCAAGCCCCGCGTCAGGCTGTGTGCTGACAGCTTGGAGCCTGGAGCCTGCTTCAGATTCTGTATCTCCCTCTCTCTCTGCCCCTCCCCCGCTCATGCTCTGTCTTTCTCTCTCAAAAAATAAGTAAATTTTTTTTAAATTAAAAAAAAATACGTATATATAATTTAATTTAGAAAGATTTGATCAGTCCTTACATATATACATAATGCATATGTATGTGTATAAGTGTGTATGAATATATATAAATTTAAATTGGTTGGGCAGACAGGAGAAGTAATGGAGAATGAGAGGGAGAATGACTTCTGTTTCTCCTCCCAAACACATTGGCTGTGTTGACTGTCTCCCTTAGGGTGTGCTTAAATGCATGAAGTAACTAAGATAAGACTATCCAAAACTTTTTTAGAAATCAAAATATCATATGTTTTCCAGTCTCAACATTGGGATGGAAATTTTATTATGACGTTAAAGTCTACCCCTCCCACCCGCAGATAAGTAAGTAAATAAATAAATATAAACATAAAATAAAGTCTACTCCCAGGCTGCTTGATGGGCCACTTGCTGTGCTTTCTTAACCTACCATGTGATGACTTAGTTTCAATTTCTTTGTCTTTCATTTCATATCATTTCCCCCAGTATTTCCTGAATGCTGAGAGGGCCACCAGGAAGCCCCTGGAGAGGAAAGGGACATCTCATGCTGCCTGACGGCAACCTTCCTGACTGATCAGGGCACTGTGATGATAAGTTCCAGGGCATTTCTCTCTTTTCTCTTGATGGCAGCAGAGATGAGATGGCAGCTTTGAAAAGCGACTTTCTGGAATACATACTACTAGAAGAAGCCAGAGGTCCATGTTGCTGGGATGGCTTGATATAATAGGGGTTATGGAATACCATTTAGTTCCTCAGATGTACACATTTGGCTTTCCTCTGTTAAAAATGAGTCTGGGGTGGGTGGCGGGGGGGGCGCTGGGTGGCTCACTCGGTTAAGCCTCTGACTCTTAACTTCGGCTCGGGTCATCGTCTTCATGGTTTGTGGGATCGCACCCCATGTCGGGCTCCATGCTGGCAGCATGGAGCCTGCTTGGGATTCTCTGCCCCTCTCGCCTGCTTGTGTTCTCTCTCTCTCTTTCTCTCTCTCTCTCTCTCTCAAAATAAATAAATACACTTAAAAGAAAATGGGTCTATATTTTCCTGCGCTCGGCTGCAAGATATGTTGGTTCAGGACCTATTGCTGTCCAGTGTGTGCCATGGTCTGTCTAGAGACACACTTTTTTTACCCTGTGTGATGCTCTATTCGGCATATGGAAAATCATTCATGATGCACTTGCATATTCTTCATAACATTTAACAGAAAAGTGATTTTTGCCACCTTCTTTCAAACTTACCGGTTTTATTTTTTAAACACTCAAATCTTTTCAAATTAAAATTCTTTCTCCTTCTCACAATATCTTTGATAGACAGTCACTCTACCGCGACCATCTCCCACCCACACTCACCCCCTCCAGCTTTCCATCCTAGCAGCATCTTCTGGTCCTCTGTACTTTGTGACCTACTAACCCAGGGAAAGCACTGTTACAGCCAAATTCCTTCTAGGACTGTTCCAGAAAGCATTCAGCATCATCTTACTCCTTTGCCACTTCGAAGACCTTCTCTTCCATATCATGCAACAAGTTGCGGGAGAAAGGGTGTAGGCCAACAGAAAAATGATTCTCCGCCAGCTAATTCCCAAAGATGATTCATCTGGTGTAATCTCAGTGACAGTGGAAATGTGCCAGTTGTATGACAAGAATTGTCATTTCCAAAAGAGTTCACAAGGCAGAAAGATGTTCCTTCAAAAAGTGAAAACATTTAGCACACCTAATGGGTGAATTTAAAGAAAGCCTTTGCTGCCATTTACAGTAAATTACCCTGGAGATCTGTGCCTAATAAGAGATTCTTGAAGAGGGACTGGCAGCCCGAGGGCCGTCAGTTAGCTAAAAAATTGTGCGAACACTTAAATATTGGGTGATTTTATGTAAAGGTCCAGATTGCTGGCTTCTTTTGGAAAGGGGAACTCTGATAACATCAGACTGCTATTCAGTTGTGCCGACCACTCACGAGGCGGTACCACATCAGGGCTGGCCAGAGGCTGTGCGCATCTGTGGGACGAGTGCACTTTCATTCCCTGCAATACATACAGACACCTCATTTTTTTTTCTTTTTTAACACATAGCCCATTTCACCCCATGTAGTTGTTTGAATTTGCAACTCCTGGTATAATTATCCACATAAACACACTTAACACGAGTTCTCTTTGGATGGAAAAAACTTGCAAATATAAAAAATTCTCACAGGGGTGACTGGGTGGCTCAGTTGGTTGAGCATTTGACTTTGATTTTGGCTTCATTCATGATCCCAGGGTCATGGGATTGAGCCCCACCTTGGACTCCACACTGAGCGTGAGCCTGCTTAAGATTCTCTCTCTCCCTCTCCCCCCTCCCCCACCTCTATTTTTTTTATTATGTTTATTTATTTTGAGAGAGAGGGTGCAAGTGGGGGAGATGCAGAGAGAGAGAGAGAGAGAGAGAGAGAGAGAGAGAGAGAGAGAGAGAATTGAGAGAATTTATCAGTGTAGAGCCCGACATGGGGCTCAGACTCACGAACCATGGGATCATGACCTGAGCTGAGATCGAGTCAGACTCTTAACTGACTGAGCCACCCAGGTGCCCCTCCCTACCTCTAAAATAAAAAGTAAATAAATTTTAAAAATTCAAAACACAATTAGCACAGAATCATTTGACCAGCCAAATCATTATCAGGAAAATAACGAAATTGAATAATATCTTCTATATTTAGAATTGTGTGTGTATCTTTCTCTGTACTGTCTATATATTTTTGTATGTGTGTGCATATACATAATGTGCACACACACACTACAATTTCTGAAACATGGATGGCTGTAGAAGTGGAGATGGAAGATTACCCACTGTGATATATTTACCAAAATCTGATTAACTTAGTCAGATGCCTTTTTCTTTTTAAACTCCAGATGAGATTTAGTTAAATAACACAATAGCCATTAACTACTCATTGGTTGCTTTCAAAATATCCATTATTAGGTCATCTTCTCCTCTCCTTAGCATAATGTAGTGTCTATATTGTAAAATGCACACAAATCTGTAGCTGTTTATGATTTTCCATACTTCATTCTCCATAGTGATGTGCAACAGGCATTGATCTTTTCCTAATGCAGTAATAAGCTAGAAGCATTTTTCAAACATGGGCACTTTATTTGCTTTATTATTGTCAAGAACAAAAGGAAATGCATTTGGCCAAGGTCAGCATGAGGGGAATGCTAAGACCTGGACCAGAAAGCCTACTGCTCTTCTGGTTCATTAATGCTCTCCATTTGGCTCCAGTCTTCCCTGATTTAAGATATGAAGCATGTTGATGTTTCCAACTGCCAAGCAGTTGTCGTACTCTGAATCTGTGGGTCAGTTCCATCCTTTCAAATACACCCATTTCATTCATAGAATCCTAGAACTGGAAGAGAGCATACCACATGATCAGACTCATTCATCTGCTTCCAGGCAGAATGACAATAAAAACGTCTCAGAAAGAGAATGGTTTTCTTCATTTGTCAAGTTTCCCAACTATAGGAATCTATGATCTTTCTTGTTCAATATTCAGGATCTAAATGTAATTATCATTAGTAAGTTTTCTTATTATCTATCTGAGTTTTAACCAGCAAACCAAATGCTGGGTGTGTTTTTTTTTTCTCATATTGTCCAGGATGAACATAGAAACATTTAATTCTGATGTCTTACCATTCAGAAACTCCTTTTTTCAGTGCTTCATGGTATTTTGTTACCTTTAAATTTTCTATCCCTTTCTAAAGTTATTATAGATTAGTACATTGAGAAAAACACAACCAACAAGAACTATTGAAACAATTGTCAAGAGAGTCATATCTCTCTGTGTGTCCATGTGGGGTTTCAAACAAAAAGATGAGAAAAAACTAATTATTACACAGCGATAAAGGATATTGTAAATTTATTTTTTTATTTAAAATGTTTTTTTTTTTTTGAGACAGAGAGAGAGAGCAAGTGAGGAGGGGCAGAGAGAGATGGGGACAGAGGATCCAAAGCGGGTTCCATGCTTACAGCATAGAGCCCAATGCGGGGCTTGAGCTCAAGAACCACGAAATCATGACCTGAGTCAAAGTTGGACACTTAACTGACTGAGCCACCCAGGCACCCCTACATATTGTAAATTAGTTTGTTTGTTTTTGTTTATTTATTTATTTATTTATTTATTTATTGTTATTTATTTCCTTCCTTCCTTCCTTCCTTCCTTCCTTCCTTCCTTCCTTCCACAGTATTTTTGAATGTCTATGTGGCAGGCATGTGATATATATACTTCATATGCAATGGTGAGCAATATACAGTTCAAACACACACCAAAATCACTTTTGATCAGTTGAAACTATTTCAATTAGGATATAATTTCTCACCATACTCCCTCCCTTCATTTTTTTTGTGGAATGAATCTGGATACATATAATAAATAAAATATTTTGAAGTTTGAGGTTAGTCCAAACTTTTTGGGTTTTGTACTTTTAGGTTTTGTATTTCAAAAATATAGAGAGAGCCAGTTGACAGGGAAGACTTAAGAAAATGTAGCTGGAAAATGGCACACTTTTTATGGGAAATCTGCCTCCTCCTACATACGGTAGTGACATTGGAGTCTTTATCCCCAAAATCTAGTCTTGAGCTGCCTTTTGACTGGAAAAGTGTGTGTGTCTTTTCTTGGCACACTTTGGGATTTCAAGATGCTTCCTAATATTAAAGACCATCGGAATATGGACTCCTGAACAGTCCTGACTCCTCATGTAGCATCTATACACAGGAAGTCAATCGGGAAACTCACCACCTGGTGCAGGTACAGGCTTTCTTCAGCCAGAACCTAATATATTTGGCATCTGGAAATATCATTAGTGTTTTCTATATTCTTTCCCGCACTCTTCACATGTCCTAATTTGAGAATAAAAGTAAAGACTGTGGCCTATACCTGCCATAACTCTTTAAATGTACAGTTTTCTTGTGCCTCAAAGTATGTACTTCCCCGTTTGTTATTTTCCTTGACAGAAAAATGTGATGTGTTTACATTATGTGTATCTCTCCCCCAAAATTTCAACACTGTTTATCAATTAAGCATGAATCTAGAGTAGATATTTATTAAAACCTAGATTCTCAGAGTAGTAAAATAAATATGTCATTGAACATTTGGCTTGAAAACTGGATGTAAATTTTTTTCTTTTTATGTGCATATTGTCTCCAGCAAATCAAACCAAATTGATAGTCATCTTGCTGAAACCAGGTAGAATGGAGATTCTGAAAATATTCAAGAGATAAAAAGATGATAAAAGGAAATTAATTGCACAAGAAACATTACTTCGCCTGTCTGTTATTGATAGACTTTTTTAAAAGATGTTTTCAAAAGTAATCTCTACACCCAACATGGGACTTGAACTCACAACCGCGAGATCAAGAGTCACCTGTTCCACTGACTGAGCCAGCCAGAGGCCCTGTTCTTTTTTTTTTTTTTAATTTTTTTTGACGGTTTTATTTATTTTTGAGACAGAGAGAGACAGAGCATGAACGGGGGAGGGGCAGAGAGAGAGGGAGACACAGAATCGGAAACAGGCTCCAGGCTCTGAGCCATCATCCCAGAGCCTGATGCGGGGCTCGAACTCACGGTCTGCGAGATCGTGACCTGAGCTGAAGTCAGACGCTCAACCGACTGAGCCACCCAGGCGCCCCAGAGGCCCTGTTCTTGATAGTCTTTTAATATATTTCTTTATTTCATTTTAGTGAATATATCACTTATATAAAGGTGCTTTCTGAGGTGTCTGGATGGCTCAGTAGGTGAAGCATCTGAGTCTTGATTTTGGCTCAGGTCATGATCTCACAGTTCCTGGGATCAAACCCAGCATCGGGTTCTGTGCTGACAGTGTGAAGCCTACTTGGGATTCTCTCTCCCTCTCTTTCTGCGCTTCCCTCCCCCAAATAAATAAATAAACAACAACAACAAAAATGAGGTTCTTTCTTATTATCACTGCCAGTCATGATTCTCCCATCCCAGTTTTTCTCATGAGGTCTTAAATTCCTCAACATTCAAATTTGTTACCTTTGAGGGAGAAAAATTTTATTTTATTTTATTTTTAGGGTTTCCAAATAATTTATCATCCAGACAGCACTTTTTAAAAAATATAATTTATTGTCAAATTGGCTACCATGCAATGTATACAGTGTGCTCTGGGCTTGAGGGGTAGATTCTCGTGGTTCATCACTTACATGTAACACCCAGTGCTCATCCTAGCAAATGCCCTCCTCGACGTCCATCACCCATTTTCCCCTTTCCCCCACCTCCCCACAAGCCCTCAGTTTGTTCTCTGTATTTAAATCTCTCATGGTTTGCTGAGAGAGAAAAATTTTAGCTTGAAAATGTGTCCACAGTGGCCACATGCTGTTGTGAATGTCTCAGCGTCAAAGGCAACTGGGAATGTACTGATTCTTCCATGCTTGTTTTCTCCACTTCTGCATGTCTACAACCCTCATGCTATCTTTCATACTTCCTCTTGTTTTTCTTTTTCTCCCTTAACTTTCCTCACAAATATTTAACAGCACAAGTAGCAGGTGAATAGGCGTTAATGATGGAATATAGAGTTAGTTGAGAAGGGATGAAAACCATTGCATTTTCTTTATTTCGTATCAGACCCTAAATCAACCCATTGTCGATTCTCTCTCCAACTCCGTTTTTATGTTCCTTACTTTCTTGTCTTGGTCCATTTGGGCTGCTATAACAGAATACTATAAACTGAGTGGCTTACAAACAACAGAAATTTACTTCTCACAGTTCCAGAGGCTGAGAAGTCCAAGATAGAGGAGCTGGCAAATTTACTGTGTAGTGAGTTTCTGGTTCTCTGACCTCTTCTCTCTGACCTCCCATAGCGGAAGGGGCAAGGGAACTCTCTGAGGTCTCTTTCAGAAGGGCCCAAATCCCACCATGACAGCTGTACCTTCATGACTTAATCACCTCTCAAAGGCCCCGCCCACCTCCAAACACCATCACATTGGGGGTTAGGTTTCATCACATGAATTTTGGTGGGGCACAAACATTCAGTCCATGGCACTTCTCACTGACTCCACTAAAGACTTACAGTGGAGCCGCTAGACTCCACTATTTTCCTCTCCAATGAATGAAATAAAGTGACCATGGCTTTCATCCCAGCCACTCGAAAACTAGCTTGTTTAATTTCATATTTAATTCATTTTTACAGGGTACTGAATTCTGCATAAATAGTGCTTGTGCTTTTGTTTACACAGAGCATCCCTGTGGAGTGCTGTGCACACTGTTATTACTATTATTATTGTATTAAACTTATTGCTGCCACTATCACAAGAAATTAGAAATAAGTGTCAGCACCAAAAGAAAATCTGTCACTGGTATGAAATTCAGGCATGTTTGCGTTAATATTATATTAACATTTAATCTCTCTTGAACTGATTTTTTCCCTACATATTTTATGTGCTAGATATAATTCTTTTTCTTCTTCTTCTTTTTTTTTTTTTTTTGCATGGCCTGGAGATATATATATATATATATATATATATATATATATATATATATATATGTAAAATGTTTCTTTGTACTAGATTTACTTTATTTTGAATCTCAATTTTGCCAAATCACAATCACCAGAAAAATATTATTAAACATCTTGTGTCACTATGATGTCTTATCATTGGCTCTCAGTATCTCTGCTTGAGTCTAGTAGTACAATTTATGTTATCTTTGGCGACTTACTAACAATTTGGCCAGGACTTAAAGTTTTCTGCTGCTAAAATGACCATATGCTTCTCTTTGAAGCTTCAAAACTGTCTTTGGGTGCCCAACTGATCAAGAGTCAAACATAATGAAAACAAATGACCGCCCCCCCGCTGCCCCGACTCACTGCCACTTTTCCCTGTCACCTATTCCCGCCCCCCGCCCCCAACCTGTATTCTCTTTGAAACCTACATCTGCTTTTTTGGTCATTAGGCTCCACTGTATTCTTGTCCATTGAATGAAACAAAGTCACTCTGGCTCTCAACCCAGCAACTTGTAAGCCAGCTTGGTTGATTTCATATTTAATTCATTTTTACAGGGCATTGAATTTTGCATAAATAATATTTGTGCTTCTGTTTACACAGAGCATCCCCATGGGGTGCTGTGCACTGTTATTACTGTTATTATTGTGTTAAACTTATTGCTGCCAGTGTCACATTTAATTGTGAATTAGTAGAATCACTTCTCCTGATGTTGATGTGCAACCACATTTCATGTCCTTACCCACTAACTCACAACTTTATTCATATGAGAAGGCAATTTTGAAAAGGATAAAGGGAAGAGTCGTCAGTATTAAATAGTAACAAGACAAAATAGAGTTTAGAGAGGCATAAGTCACAGCAGTATCTCTTTCAGTGGTTTATGCAATTTTTAACAGGCAAAAGAAGGAAAGGGGAAATCTTTTTTTCTTTAAAGGTTGTCTCTGTGTTTAGCAAGTGCAGGCCGAGCGTGCTCTCCCTTTCTCTCTCTCTCTCTCTCTCTCTCTCTGTGACATCAAGCAAAGTAAGAAATAGTGCCTTTTGAATAGGAGATTTCCTTTAATTACGTTGGGGAAGTGATAATGGTAGGTATTGCATGTTTAATGTAATGTTCTGGATGCCCCTTTTTCTTTTTCTTTTTTTTTTTCCTTCACAGCCACCTCATCTTGAGCAGAAATAAAAGGTTCAAGGCTTGTCAGCATCAGTTTATAGATAGCTGTTTAAAAATAATGAGATATTGGGTATTGTAAGGCTCAGGGCCGTCTTGCCAGACTCATTTATTTCCATTCACCTTTTGTCAGAATTGCAGACAGAAGACATTCAATTAAAACTTGTCACCTGTTGCAGATGACCTAATTTGTACTTGTATGTGTCATAGATTAGGGCTGCATGCTTCAGATGAAGCAACTTTACTCCTGATGGAACAACATTTCCCCTGCAAAATATTTTGTCTATGGTATTTCAAATTTCTATCGTTTTGATTTCCGCTCCAATCCAGATTATAAATTTAGCACATACCTCTGAAGCAGCCAAGCAAGAATGGTGAATCACACCTTGAAAAAAAGAAGGAGGAACTTCTGTAGAGTTATGCCCTATGCAGGAAACTCTACAAATGTATTTTAGATGCACCTTGAATCTGAAACAGAGGGAAGCCTTTGTAATTTCCTATGCAAGCCTCACATGTTTAATAGTCCAGATAGCTATCCGGAGACCAAAACGAAAGACTTCCCCTTGCTAATTGTTAATTCATCTGTAGAGCAAGGAAGCTTTAATGTGAGCCATGGCTTTTATTTCTTTTAGTGACTGAGGACTCAGTTAAGAAAAAAAAAAAGCCCACCTAATGGATATGCATTTTCTCTCCCTGTGTGATTTTCCCCTTTTATTTCAGCAGAACTTAAGAGTGTTTCCACAGGCAGCCAGTCGATTTCCAAAGTTCCTGAAATGTTGCCATGATATTCCAGCAGAAGTAAATGTAACCCTTGGGCAGGGGTGTCTGGGAGAAAAGCTGCTGTTTGGACCTCCCTCCTGAGCTCAAAATTCAGCCAGAATGTTGCTCTGCCTGCGTGGCCCTACGGAAGAGGCTTGTCTAATTTGCAATAACATTTTAAGTAAGAACAAAGAAATTAATTTCTTTGGGCCCCTGCCTCGGTGGAAAAGCAGAGTAACTGAATCTTTTAATCACTTTTACTTTGTCTACAGTCTCATAGCTGTGAACTTTTTAGAGGCAGCTAACCCTTTCTGGAATGATAGATGCAAAATCACTAGCCTTTTAGTTGAGTAAAAATATTCCTTCCCCCTGCTAGTCTAGTGTTCTGCCCACCTCTATACATGCACCCCCATATCATGATGCGAGTATTGTTTACCATGATAATCAGGTTTTATCTGCCTGCAGTTCTAGCTTTTGGAGTAAATACCAACTGTTCTTTTCCAAAAATAGAATTTGATGGCAGGGAAGCGGTGTAAACATAGTGCTTAAGAGTGTGGGTTCTGCAGCCATTCTCCCAACTCCCAGGCCTGGCTCTGCCTCTCCCTAGCTCCAGTTTTCTCATTTTGTAAATGGGATAATAATAGCACCCGCCTCATAGGATTGCCGTAAGGCTTAAATGTGTTCATATATATAAAACAATTAACCCGCTGCCTAGAAGGTAAATAAGCTCTTGACAACCAGTGGCAGCGGGTAACTGGCTGAGATTTTGGTTTATTCCAAGACACTTCGTGCAGAGATTGATTCATTCAATTAATAATGAAGACATGGCTTGGGAGGAAAATGTAGGTACGAGGCGTCGAAGACTGCTGAATCAGGAAGAGGGACTAAACCAGGAAGCCAGGTTTAGCAATATCACTGTCTATTTTGAGAAGAGGCTATGGCAGCTGAAGATACCTAGGGGTCGGTGTGGCTTATTTTCTCATGTGATCCTCAAGAATTTAATATGATCAGATTCTCCCTGGAGTATATGTGTGAATACACAAATAATTTTCACTCATCCCATTAAGAGAAACCTCTAAATATGCACAAGTACTCTAGGTTAAACTGGTACACTCTTTTAGGACATTGTCCCAAAGGAGAACCCCATCAGAGGCTGCCACTAAAATGACCCTCGGCGGTGTGTGATACTACTAATCGGCCTTAGCTTCTTTTCCTGCAGCTCCTCAAAGGGATTTTCTCTATCCTCTGTTTATGACGGTTCCCTCACAGGAGTATCTGGAGAATTGAAGGGCGCTCTTAGGTACCTGTCTTCCCAAAGGGAAGGAGCGTGGTTTCCTCCTGCAGCAAAGGGAACTGCAGGATGGGGAAGACATCAAGTGGAAGGGAAAACTCCCGTCCTCTCCGCCTTATTGTTTCAGAAGTCCTGCTTTTCTAGTCCGATCTCAAAACTCACTTGCAAGCTACGTTTGGTAGCATTTATTTAATACAACCCTTTATTTAGCATTGATTAAGTTAACTGATCTTTTTAAAAAAATTCACTATCTTTAAAAAAATAGTATCACTTTAATGTGACTGTGTGCATCTTTCTTAAGTGTTCCAGGAGTCTGTGTAATTAATATTTTTAGCAAACCTTTGCGAACAACATTGTAAAAGGCTGGTCTTTAATATAGGAAAGTAGGCTAGGGTATCCTTGTATAATTCTCTGAAGGGGAGATTTTTTATTATCCTATGAAATGTCTCTGACTTTGTGCTATTAAAAATGTGAAAAATACTTTTGACTTTGGACTATATAATATTATAAAAATTTGCATTTGGGCATAAAATGTAGACTTAAAATGAGCTGACCTAAGAAGACCTTGTGTTGAACTGTTTCACTTCTTTTGGCGTTTATTTGCCTCACGGCGTATTTTTTCCTCCTTGCCCTCTTCTTGCTTTCTCAATTTTGTAAATTCTGACAATGTAGAAGATTTGTAATTCCCTTGTGGCAATGTAGGCACATGCAGTATTTGAAAGAAGAAGCAATGTGAAACATTCTACTTGGTAGGTAATGCCAACTATTAAAATCTTTTTAAAAAAAAAAAAAAGCAGTCTCCACATGAATAGAAACTCCAATTGCCTTAATTAACTTCAAAACCTGTCAAACATTGAACATTGTGGGTATCTTATTTCCTGGGAAAAAATCTTACTTTTCAACTTTTCCCAAACTGGTTACAAGGGAAGTCCAGACAGATTTTTTTTTTTTTTTCTGTATTTCAGGTACTAAAGAAGTAAAAAGCCAGGCTTTTTCACCTTCAGTGGATATATTCCAATTAGATTAATATCTTGTTATGGCAAGTCTGGATTTCCCAGGTCCTGGTCATACATAGTGTTGTTTTTCTTTGCTTCTGCTAAACAATTTGGAGGGCACCTGAGTGGCTCAGTGGTTAAGCATCTGACTTTGGCTCAGGTCATGATCTCATGGTTCGTGGGTTCGAGCCCCACGACGGGCTTTGTGCTGACAGCATGGAGCCTGCTTCAGATTCTGTGTCTCCCTCTCTCTCTGTCCCTCCGTCACTCACACTCTGTCTGTCTGTCTCTCTGTCTCTCTCAAAAATAAACATTTAAAAAAATAAAAATAAACTATTTGGAGACTTTTAAATACATTAGGTTAATTGGATAATTATCAGTTGTCTACCTTGTATTGTGTGCTTACAGCTAATTTGGATTAGCTTCTGTATCTAGTCTAAAATAATTACATACCTAAATGATATTATTAATGACAAGGATGAACAGTAAATAGAATGGGACCAAATGTTTCTATAAATCTCTTCGACATCAAATGAGTATCATTATTTGTCTTGTATCCTTTGAATTCTCTTACCACTCCATCATACCTCAGTCTATTTCCCTCAGAATTGAGGCAAGGTAGACTGTCAAACTCCATGGGAATAGATTTGTAATAAATGATCAGGATGCAAAATATATTTCAATAAAGTAATACAGAAACATTTCAACAACAAAACAATGATAAAATGACAACTTCCTTATTTTCCTTGGCATTTTAAGGTTTATAAAATATTTTAGGGGCGCCTGGGTGGCGCAGTCGGTTAAGCGTCCGACTTCAGCCAGGTCACGATCTCGCGGTCCGTGAGTTCGAGCCCCGCGTCAGGCTCTGGGCTGAGGGCTCAGACCCTGGAGCCTGTTTCCGATTCTGTGTCTCCCTCTCTCTCTGCCCCTCCCCCGTTCATGCTCTGTCTCTCTCTGTCCCAAAAATAAATAAACGTTAAAAAAAAATTAAAAAAATATATTTTAATGATGCATATGTATAATATCCAAACATATTAACACATTATATAAATACAATATTGAGTCCTTACAGAAAGACAGCAGGGAGGATATTGTCTTTATGTCTATCTTATCTTTGGAAAAATAGATAGGTTAAGGAACTCATCAAAGTTTACAAAGCCGGTTAATAAAAGAGCCAGAAAAAAACTTAACTATCTGACTTGCAAACTGTGCTTTATTTTCTTTTTTTAAATGTATTTATTTATTTTGGGAGAGAGAGAAAGAGTGTGTGTGCCCAGGGAAGGGGCAGAGAGAAAGAATCCCAAGCAGGCTCCAGGCTGGAGCCCCATGGGGCTCAAACTCATTAACTGTGAGATCATGATCTGAGCGGAAATCAAGAGTCAGACACAACCGACTGAGCCACCCAGGCTCCCCTCCTTTATTTTTTTTAACTTATTTTTCTTATAATACTTAGGAATAAATTACTATGTTATTATAGTTAGAGACATTAAAGGGGGGATCTTCAGTCTTTTCACAATATCATTATTATAGACAAGGGACTAGCTGATAGGGATATAGAAATTGATGATACATACTGCTTTTTGATAGATGCAAGGCAATACATTTTAGACTAGATAATCCAAGAAACTTTCTATAAAATAGGAGTAGTTACAACAATTACATTAAATTACTCTTATTTGGTGATTTTTAATATCTTTATTTTTTCCCATGAACCATCTTCATTTTTTTTTGTAGATACCTGTTTCTTTTTTAACACAAAGTATCATTTGTGTGTTTTCCTTGCTAATGAGAGATTGCGGTTTAAACCTATGTGCCCTCAAGTGCAATAGAGGTAGAATCTTTATTTACAGTGTTTGATTTACAGTATTTTAAACTTTAGTAGCCTTACATTTTGATTAAGTATTTCTGTTCTTTGTACTCTACCATTTATCTCTACAAAATCAGCCTCCTAATGGGAAGAAGCATAGTATCCCAGTTCTGCAGTTTCTTTTCCACCAATTTTTCTACACTTAAAATCAGATGAACAAGGGAACAGAACTCTACTGTAGGCAGAAAGTACTTTAAAAACAGCAATAGGGAGGGGTACCTGGGTTGCTAAATCGGTTAGGCCTCCAACTCTTGCTTTGGGCTCTGGTTATGATTTCACAGTTCGTGGGTTCGAGCCCCGCATTGGGCTTTGCGTTGACCGCTTTGGAGACTGCTGGGGTTTCTCTGTCTCTGTCTCTGCCCCTCCCCTGCTTGCTGTCTCTCTCCCTCTCTCTCTCAAAATAAATAAATAGACTTTTTTTTTTAAGGCAGCAGTAAGAAAAACAACTTCTTTGTAACTCACGTGTGCTACTATTTTCAGTAAATACTTAGACACTGTACTAATTTCTTTGTTTTGGGAAATTTGCTGTGGAAACCTACTTAATTGCTCTTGAAGTTGTCTCCTGATTTCCTTTAAACTCTGCTTTGATATTTCAGTATGACATTTCAGGCTTTATCTAGAACCAAGCATATGTTTCTCTGTTTCACGAAAAAATAGTCAACTCTTAAAGCAGTATTATTAAGCTAATATGAAAAATTGTGATGGGGCACCTGGGTGGCGCAGTCGGTTAAGCGTCCGACTTCAGCCAGGTCACCATCTCGCGGTCCGGGAGTTCGAGCCCCACGTCGGGCTCTGGGCTGATGGCTCAGAGCCTGGAGCCTGTTTCCGATTCTGTGTCTCCCTCTCTCTCTGCCCCTCCCCCGTTCATGCTCTGTCTCTCTCTGTCCCAAAAATAAATAAACGTTGAAAAAAAATTAAAAAAAAAAAAAGAAAAATTGTGTTTTACTTTATCTCGTGGTTGAATTAAGTAATCCTGAACATTCGAGTGTATGTATTCACTTCAGGATTCCCTAGAGCTGTATCAGCCTTTCCCAAACGGTTTCGTAAAACACAGAGAACCCACCATTCACATGTTATACATGATGTTACTAAATAGTCCAAAAACAGGATCTTTGGTTAAATTGATTTGCAGAACATCGCATAGGCTGTATCTCCTTCTGAGAGTTTTGCAGAGGTCATTTGCATATTAAAGGCTCTGAGAGGCCTTTTCAGTAAAATAATAATACTGATGATGCTGTTAAACGAAATCTGTTTTCTAAACATTTTGAGAAATGCCAAAACATGTACAGTGCATTACTTGCTTGAATATGTTAACGGATCATGTTATACCGTTTTATCAATTAAGGTGCAGCCTAATATCAGAGTGAGTCTCTCTCCTTGCTCTTACTCCCAAGCCACTTCTTCATTAGATAAAGGTTTATATGGTACGGTCCTAAACTTCATAATTGCAGATTGGAAACCAAGTTATTAATAAGCTCAGCTCACCACTCGCCCACATATGAAACATTTATATTTAATTCCTTTCTTAACCTTTTGCCTCTTCGCTCAATCTTTTAAGTCCAGTACCAGCAAAAACTCTCTGAACCTTGACCCAACTCCTCACTCTTTGGGTATTTACTAAATACCTGTCGGCTTTACCTCTTTCTCTAGCTTCACCCTTCAGCTCTCCCTCACTAACATAGCCTTCCTTCGACGTCCAAGCCTTCTGAATTCTTTCAGGAAGCTCCTTTTGTCTGTCCTGTGTCCAGTCCCGGTTTTCTCTCATCTGGAAGAAAATACAAACGTGTGCCAAAAATATAAATGACGTTCTCCTCTGAGACATGGTGACATTAGAGTATGGAACATCTCCTCTTACGGAGTGTCATCCCACCTCTCCACGGCATGCACACGCTTGCAGTTCAGTTCAATTCCACGGGGCTGTATTGAGCCTTCTGGTGGACAAGGGAGGGTTGGATAGCTCTTACGAATTGAGCTTTCACTGGTGACTGATGAAGAGGATCAGCTTGCCACTGTCTTTGATTTGAGAAACTAGGCTAGTACCAAGTAACAGTTGCTTTGTATTAATTCCCATGGAAATGTGCCTTTTCTTTGGTGTGCAAATGGGACTTTGATGGCCTTGCATCAAATGTTTTTCAGGTCTGTTACTCTCTGCTGGATTTGGTTTCTAATTACTGGCAATTTTGGTTTAGTCACCCCCTCTTTACATTCTCCCAACACCTCTGGACCATTCTGGGTTCTACTCTCGGTCTCCATAGCACCCGCGGGTGACACTCCATGTATTTGATTGGTCTCAAAGATGGATACCTCAGGAGTAAGCCAGTGCCTGTCTTTGCCCGCAGGGGTGCGCCTTGACAGAGTACGTGGAGGTCGGCAGAAGTACAAGCGCAGAATAGATGCGGAGAACAGCCCCTACCTGAACCCTCAGCTGGTTCAGCCAGCCAAAAAGCCATGTAAGTACAGCAGACATGTCTGGCTTTCCAACACACGGAATCCTCCCAGTTGGCTCAATGTATATCCGTTTTGGCATGCCCATCCCCACTGACTCCAAGGAGACTTGTCTTTGTTGGGGGCCGTGGCTCTGTTCCCAAGAATTGCCTTTTAGGAGCAACGGTAACTCAGCTAATTATCTTTTTTTTTTCCCTATGGTTTCTCTCCCCTACCTTTTTTTCACGTAGTCATTTTGTAGAAGCATAAGCATATTAAGGCATAGCTTATATAGTGAGAATTTTACATTTTCTGGTTATCTTTATTTTCAGAGGTACATAAAATGGATCATACTGTAATCATTAGTTCATTGGAGCTGTTAGTTTCAGATTTCACAAGAAAGTGATTTTTGTAGTTTTCACTAACTAAATGAGTTTGACTGCTCAACCTCCCAATGAAAATACATTAGGAGCCTCATTAATTTGGAGCTATGGAAGGTTAACACACTAGCTAGCAATAGATTAAAACAAGAATAGGCCCTCCTAATAACAAGCATAGGTTGGTGGTTCCATCTCAGATGCCCTTATGGGCCTTATGAATTGTTTTTAAAGAGTCCATGGTTTTATAATGCCAGATTGCAATTTGAAAGGATGATGGGTACACTGCTAAAATGCAAGCCCCATTCTCCTTGTCATTAACTAAAAAGAGCCGGGATATAGATGGAGGCAATAACTGCATCCCATTTTCTGAAAAATCAGTTCATAGTTCTAGCACAACAGAGCTAACCTCCTAGGATATTTACGCCTAGAGTTCGTACTAGGCACTGAGAAGTGCTTTGATGGAAACGGTTCTCACATTTAGCTGTCTTTGTCTCAGAAGACACAACCAGCACTTAACCAGAGGAAGCTGCATCCAGAGCAGTTGTGGGAAGACACACGGGTAATTTTTGATCTGCTTTCAAGGGAAGAGAAAGTGTCCGCTTCTAATTCAGATTCTCCAGGAGGGGTCGCTGCTGTGCATCATACATGTGAGCATATGGGGATCTGTTAAATAAATAAAACAGACCCTGAACTGTAAATGAAAGGACATTTTAGCTATGTCAAAGGAAAAACAACCAGTTTTACATAAAATTAAAGCTTAAGTGAACATATGGCATAGTTTCCTTTTGCCTTTCCAAAAAACATTATGTTGATTATACCTTCAATTGTCCAATCTGGCATCTTCTCCTCAGCCTGCATAAGCTGGTTGGCATTCTGCAAATACAATCTAGGACTGCATTAAGCAGATTTTGCACATTATAATACAAAACTTTCTGATAATACAATAAAATGCAATAAACACTAATGCTTAATTTCGTTGGGGTTAGTTTCCTAGGCTCAATATTACACAGTTCATTCATTTTGCACGAACATTGACTGAAACCGTTGATAATTTCCTCTTCTGAGAGAAAAATGAGCACCAGCCCGTTTGTAAGTCCACCTGATAGAGGAACATCTATGGTTTTCGGCGTAAACCCGAGAAATTGGGAAGTGGCTTGTCAAGTACCTTTAAGAAGATTATAGCAATTTCAGTGAGCTCCATTTGTCTGAGATAAAGAGGACTCCTAATAAATCATTACTCATTATCTCAAGGCCTCTGTGTTAATTTCCCTTAGTCCATCCAATTAGTGTGTTTTTGTAACAAACATTTATAAAACTTAATTTTCAGATCCTGTCAGATAAGTCAAGAGGCTGTGCCTGGGCTTTGCTGAGAGAGTGGCTCAGGGAGATTTCTGGACCCTGACTGATTGTTTGTGTACTACAAAAGCCCAAGAATGAAAATTGGGTTCTATTGATTCTAATTAGGGAAACATTAAATAAGATTTACCTAGAAACAGTGCTGTCGGCTATTCCATTTTCCGAATAATGGGAATTTCCTCGCTTCAGCCAAATTTCTCTAACCCTTCCGGTCAAGTCCACTGACTTGGGTAAAACAAGTACCATCTTCTCAGTACTAAAGGAAGTAGAGTCAGGATTTTCTTTGGGTACATTTCTGTGCCCTTTGTTAAATGTTGCATTTTCTTCTAATCCTGAGAATCCAGTGGTTGCTGACAGGTTTTGTCGCATTGTCAGAGCAATGAAAGTTGAAACTTTTCCAAGCGTAACTAAACATACAGGGTGTTGTTTCCATAGCATATACAAGAAACAAATGCCATTCTTCACAGATCCTAAAAGTTAAAAAAAAAAGAATCTGTATTTAATTTTTTTCCTACAAAATATGGTGTTTGGGAATATTTCCTCCCCAATCTGCATTTTCAATTTGGTGATAATTGAATATTCCTGCCAATGAACGGTTATCTTTGATGATTTGCAATAAATGTAATTCTTAAAGCAGCCATAATAATAAAGTTTTTAAATGTTAGAAAAATTGCTAATTATAGCTTGGATAATTTCCTTGTCATTTCATTAAAGAAGACCAAAACGCATGCTACGTTTTCAATTCTAAGAAATATGCAGTCTTTTCATTTAGGGTTAAGAAGTTAATGATGGGTTAAATAGTTAATAATGAAAGGAAAATTATCTAGTAAACACAGAGGAAACTTTGGCTTTGCTCACAAAAGTCCCATTTAATGCCCTGGTTTTCTAGAGTATTAGTAGTACATAGAGCATAAAAATATTTGGGTTTATTCTCACCCATTTGTATCTCTTAATTTAGAAGAAAGTACAAACTCTAAAGCTACACATAGAAATTGAAAATAGGGCCAACAAGAAAAATCATTCTGTTAGCAAGTCTTTACAGCCCTTCCATAAACTCTCACATGCCCCTAAGCAATAAAACACATTTGATGTGATGCTTTCCATTTGTCTCTAGTGTTTATTTTATGAAGGATTTTAAAAACATATATCACAAATTTCAGACAGATAAATCTGAGCCAGAGAATGAGCTAAAGACAACAGATAAAAATAGAGGATTAAAGAATTAGGCGCTCCAAAGAGAAAATATCGTCGCCTTTAAGTAGGAGTAGTTTTCTGGAAACTGATATTGGCTATATTTGAAAGATTGGCTGGGTGTGTGGGGAGGGAGAGAAAGGAGAGAAATTCCTATTTAGTGCATCCCACAGAGATAGAGTTATATAGTCAGTAATTCACCCAGGCAGAAGGGCTCTGACCTTTGCTCTTCTTTAAAAGAATTAAGACAATTAATGACTTTCGTGCCCATTACGACTCTGGGCACTGGTAGTTCTCTGCCTTCCACATTATATTCTACAGTTCAGTGGCTCATTGTGGATTTTTATTTTAAAGATGTTGTATACTATTTAATCTGCTTCCCGAAATCCCACTTAAGAATCAAAGAGCAAACCTAGAAAGCATCTAACTTCTCTGATCTGTTTGCTATAAAAATTTTCATTACAGGACAGATGCTTCATTCCAGCAAAGGCAGGTAGAGCAAAGAAGAAAGGAATACATTCTGTTACAACTGCAGTGGCTTATTTCTTGCTATGACTTTTCCCGAACACTGTTTGCTATATATAGATTGAAACGTAAATAGAATATTTGGGGTTTATTGTAGACAATTTGAATTATTTTTCAAGATGCGGCATACTTTAGGGTTTGTGAAACAGGGATGATGCTACTAGTGATCTTGTAGTGCTCTGGTCTGATCCTGCAGATAACAAGATTGTCTCACATTTGTTGGTGGCCGAACCGGAGAAGATCTATGCCATGCCTGACCCTACGGTCCCTGACAGTGACATCAAAGCCCTCACTACACTGTGTGACTTGGCTGACCGAGAGTTGGTGGTTATCATTGGATGGGCGAAGCATATTCCAGGTACATTTTCTGAAAAGAAAAAAAATGAAACAGAAAAGGTTGCAATGATTCCCTAGGTTGCCTTTGTAGATTTAGACACATGCAAAATTTTCTCATTAGTATGGTTTTAACCTCTACATTTGTTTTTATCATACTTAATTTAGAGCTTTGCTGATCCTAATCGAATCATAAACCTTTCTATGTCTGTAGCACCTCGGACACTTGCTATTTTCTTCGTATGCAAAGGCACTATTGCCAATATAAGATAAAGAAGAATGTATCTTTAAAAAAATATGTCTTTATTCCTCTTAAAATTCTGACCTTTCCCCTCAGGAGATACTTCTGCTTTTTCTTTTCACTTAAAACAATGTCTTTGTCAGCAGTTATCTAATGTACCTTTTTGTTCTGTTAAGAATAACTCATTCTGTTGTTTGCGGTGGCTATTTACACTGAATTGCTATTTGTATTTATAAGCTCTGCTTCGGTTGACGTTTACTATTTCCCATGGATTTGAACACAGATTATAAAAATGAATATTAAATTGACATCATACAGTTTCTCGTACGGGAACTTAAAAGTAGTATTTGAAAGTAGCCTATTTGCTTTCTTGGCCAATCCCATACCATCCATAAACCTAGAGCTGGTCACAAGTTTTGAGAATTTTAGTAGTCTGCTTGAATTATTTGTTATTTGTTTGCTTGAACTTTGATCTTCAGGTAGTTAAGAAACAAGTTTTTGAATGATGCGCACTGTTTTCCTGGCACAGTTAACTTATTTCTGTCTCCTTAAACTAGTTTGTCTTTATGCTTTGAATGCTACAGTAATTTCTTTAATCAAATTGATGGAAGTCCCTTTCCCAGCCCACACTGAAACCAATTTCTTGGTCATGATACGCCAGCTATGTTGCTAACAGTCGTAACGAACTGTCAGGCGATATCGCAGTGAAGCTAATTTGAAGTCATTAGGTGTGCAGCGTTCAGGCGACAATTTGTTACAGTGGTTAGGAACACAGCTGACATTTCTGAATGGCTTTGTTCGGTGCAGTTCTAGATGAGGCCAAGCAAATTGTAAACTAATTTAAACATCACTCTGTATTATACTAGCTACTTTGTCTTACACTGTTTGCTAATAAGGCACCCCAAATTAAGTCGAAACTAGTTAAATAGGTGAGCTTGAGTGTGTTCTTTGGAAGATACCTATACGAGGGTTACTGCATGTGAAAGGAGCATTTGATCATCTGGGTAGTTGATATTGCACTTCGATTGTAATCACACTCGTGTGACTTCTAGAAAAACGAATAAAGGATATGCTGAAAGATGTTGAGACATTTGGGAATTGTAGCATTAGGAAATGTCAGAATTCACTTAAACAATGTATGAAGACGTTTCTGACTTATCTGGACGCAAAGTGTGTTGAAGTGTTTTAAAGCAAAAAGAAACAAAAGCTAACATCTGTTGAAGTACCCACAGACCCTTTTGAAGATAATCAATATATATCATTTGTATTTACGTATTTTATTATTTTATATAGAGACACACACACACACATATACTCAGCTATTTATTTTATTTTTAAATTTTTTAAAAAAGATCTTATTTTTAAGTAATCTCTACACCCCGTGTGGGGCTCGAACCCACAACTCTGAGATCAAGAGTTGCACTCTCTACTGACTGAGCCAGCCAGGCACACCTACCTATACTCACATATTTAAAATATCGTTATTCTAAGCCAGGGCTTCTCAGCCTTGACACTATTGACACTTGGAACCAATTATCCTTTGTTGTGGTGGACTTTCCCGCTCATGGGAGGGTGCTTACAAGCTTCCTTGGCTTCTACCACTAGTCCCCTTGAGTTGTGACAAACAAAAATGTCCTCGGGTACGGACATATGTCCGCTGGCAAGCAAAACTGTGCCCCAGCTTCCCAACTGAGAACTGTTATTCTCACCTGGGAATCGAGTAGTGTTATCTGTGATTCATAGCTAGGGACAGTTGAAGCATAAAGAGGTAAAAACACCTACACAGAATCACAAACGTATCCGGTACCATCAAAGCATATATTCAGCATTGCTTCCTGGAGTAGAGTCAGGAGACCCAGTTGACTGCATTTCACAGAACCATTTCAGAATACTAATGATAATAATGTTAATGTTATTGATAACGACATGAAAGACCATGTAACTATGACTCCAAACCACCCATTATTTCAGAGAACTCTGCCCAAGTTCTCCCTGAATTGAGACACATGTTAAACCAATCCTTTAATATTGTTCAGACATCCCATAATAAAGACCAATAAAAGGCAACAACTCCTTACAGTGCTCTCTGGTAAGGGAAAGTCAGTGATAAATTTGTGGGTCCAGTTGTGCATCTAAGTAGAAATGTCAGCTTACAAAGGAACTTGTCACAGTAAAGGGGCTCTAGTGACTTTTGTGAAGACAGTAACTTTAAATAACTATGAGTAACAGCATTTCCAGTGGTGGAAACAATTACTATACGATTATGTGTTCAGTCTTAAGCTGAGGCTTAGAATCGGTGGGGACTGACGTTATTCTCTCTCCATAGCAAATGCCAGAGGAGGTCACTGTGAAGTGATGATTCACAGCTCTGGTGTTCCACAGCTCTGGTGTTCCCGATACCCTCAGGGTGTTTTAAATGATTGCAAGGAGTGGGTTGGCTTTTCAGAAAAGGATTAGCTGAACAAGAATTAACTGAATTCTTTTAAATTGTTAAATAATGAGTGAGCCATGCAGTGTTTTGAGGTAGAGGAAGAGGATGTTCTGATATTAGAGTGCTGGTGTACCCCGAGTTCAGGGAGGTTGGGCAGAGCAGCAGTGTGGAGTCTGGGATGGGGGACTGGTGGGGAGGGAGGGAGACAAAGAGACTATAAAGATTAAGGTCACATTTGTGCCATGATAGAAGTAAAATCGTGTTCCTGATAACATGACCCAGTCCTCATAACTGGGGTCAGAGCCTGAATTAAAGCCAAATCAGAACAGAAATTCCACCTGTCTTTGTCTTAAGCATTTTAAAGTTATGTTAAAATTAAAATGAAATATTTTTAATACCAAAATTTAAGCCTCTGCTCTCTTTATGCTGCTCTCAGTTTGTATAATCACACACGCGCACACACACACACACACACACACACAGTTCAAAAATTAAGTTTAGCATCTAAGATAAGATCAGTAGCCTTTCTACACTGCTGGGAATGTACTCTTGTATCCTTGCTTTTGCTACATAAAAAAATGAAGAATTCAACAAAAGAAAATATTGAAGAAAATACATATGGAGTGGTTTTTTTATCAGTAAATCGAATTAGTTGACTTACTTTAATAAATCATATAAATGGAAAAGTGTGTTCTTACAAAACATGACCATACTTTATCTATAGAAGAAAAAAGATCACAAGGGCTTTAGAAAATGCTTGACTTTAGTTGGAGGAGCATAAGGGCACAAGAACAGATGATGGTGCCCTAATAGCCCTTTTTAAGAATGACAGGGCCCCGCCATTAGCATCCTTTTATATCCTTGGAAATTGCTCATGCCTCGCTTTTCTGGTTCCTATCTGCCTGACTCTTTTTTATTTCTCTTTCAATTTCGTCCGCGCTCGGATAAGCGCATGCTAACACAATATGATTGAGCTGTAAAATGGAACGCTGTCGCCTCTAATCTCTTTTATGTAGATACGGACTTACTGCACACTCCACTTCATTCTCTCCCCATTGTTGGCCTTTTTTTAGAATGGGCTGCCAAGTAATGGAGGCTCCGTCAAATATTAGAGCTAGGTTTCACAGAGTGTGATAAGACGATTATCAGCCCAGCAGTCAGATCTATTATTGTTCTTTGTGGTTGATTAAAATATTATTATGTACCGTTACTTTGTTAGCAAAATGCAGAATGTGCTTAGTCAGATGGTGCTTAAAAAAGCATAACCCATATTAGCTGACCTATATAAGTGGCTTAAATATATTATGGGTCTCATCCGACAGTTCACTTTAAAAGAATGGAAGGGTATTTGAACAATTAAGTGAATGAATATATTTTAGAATGTTTTTTTCTTTTATCATATATGGTAAGTTTTCAGGTAGGCTTCTTTATTTTTAACATGACAAATTAAACAGCTGTCCTACTGAACGAGAGGACTCGGCATAAGTTCGGGGCCTCTTAGTCACATTTATAAAATGGTATTTATTGTAATGACATCAAACAAACAAACAAAAAACTCTAATTTTTATTCATGCTCAGTGAAGGCAGGAAATACTAAGCTGTAAAGGAAAACCACACTAGGAAGATAATGTGAGAAAACAGTCTTTATGGATAGTTTATTCATGTAAGAAACAGAAATCTAAAGATTACAAACCAGTGTTTTTCATTTACACTGAAATATTTTTTGTAAAAACAATCCGTTAGAAGAATATATCAAAAATTGCTCATTGAGTTGGGATTTGTATATTTTTCTCAACAGAAGTATTGAGATTTTTCTAGAAATGACAAATCTCTAAAGAAGATGTATAAGCTATTTCTACATTAGGATGTAAATTTTGTGGGCAAATACTCAAGAATATTTTGAACATTTATTGCTAATGATACTGTTTAAAAATCTATCTGTTGTTCTAATGCAATTTCTATAGAGACCAGTTTTTTAAGATTATGTCATCTGCCAACCAAAGTTGTGGAGGTTTTTATTTTTTTAATTTTTAAAATATTTTTTAAAGTTATTCATTTATTAATTTTGAGAGAGAGAGAGGAAGGGAGGGAGTAGTGGAGAGAGGAGAGAAAGAATCTCAAGCAGGCTCCGCACTGTCAGTACAGAGCCCAACATAGGACTTGGCTCGATCCCAGGAACCCTGAAATCGTGACCTAAACTGAAATCCAGAGTTGGATGCTCAACTGACTGAGCCACCCAGGCACCCTCAAAGTTGTGGAGGTTTTTAAAATGCCCATTACTTACCTAAAACTGGTAGCACCATTAAGTGATAATGATATGGGCAAAAAGCACCAAAAAAAAAAAAAAAACAGTGTGGTGGAAATAATTACCATAAGATTATGCTTCCATTTGTAACATGAAGTATGTTTCCACGTGTGTATATGTGTGTGTGATTATGGTTTGATGTGCAGGTCAAGGGCATGGTTGACTGAGAGTTATATCATATATAAGTAGCACCTAATATTCTGTTCTGTATCTATATCACTGACATTTGATAAATATTTTTATTGATTAGTTGATTGAAAATATGCATAGCCCAAAACTGTTCATTGACCCTGAGGCTCCACTCTCTACCCCATCCCATAACCAAATTGACGTGTAGTTGTAATTTCTACTTTGCTGTGAATGAATTGAAGTGATTACAACCTCTTTTCTCAGGATTAATTTCCTTTTGCATATGTAACTTGATTTCAGAACTATGAAGTAATCGAGTCTTTTATTTAAGTGTAGAAAATGTAAATTTAAGACTCGAAGCCTTGGCTTAATAATACTATTAAGTATTCCCAAACATTTGGAAGTAATATTTCATGTACCTGATATTTCTTTACCTGTGTACCTATAGTTGTGGTTTTTACGGGTGCAATGAACCTAAAAGTAAAATCAGACAGCCTAAGCTGTAGTTGAGTAATTTTTTGTAAGTTATTTAATTGCTGTAGCCATTAGTTATATTGTGAGAATCAAATGAGGGAAAGAATACACATGCAAATTAAACACATATGTATAATTAATTTGCAAATTACAAAGCATGATCTAAATGTAAAATATTCAGTGTTCATTGTAGTTTCTGAGATACTGCACATAGATTGTCATTTTATTGCAACGAAAACCAAGTGATCTAAAAAGTCAGTTTAATAAAATCCATTTCCAAAAATACTCACAGTAAACCTCAGTTGTAATGCAAAGGTTGGATGGAAACTTTTTGACCAAAGGGATCTTTGTGTGGATACTGTCATCATTCTATCTTAGGTGGGCAGGATCATTAGCATCTAAATAATCTAGTTCATCCTTCTTGGCCAAACCTAAAATAACTGAATGTTTATCAGTTCCTGAGATCACGACTGTGATAAGGAAATAGGAACCAGTAAGTTGAAAACTATGTTATGAAAAAAATAATCTGAAAGGTCACCTAAGGTCTTTCATTTTCTGCAGCTACCCTTGCTAGAAGTAAAAAAAAAGAAGAAAAAATAGAGAGACCAATCAAGAAGTCACAAGTTTTCCTAGACTGAGATGGAAAGATCCTAGACAACCCAAATATGGTTACAGTTGCTTATAGAGACTTATTGCCACCACTCAGTGCCACTGTTTGTGACCTAATGCCTGTTCTGTAACCATGCTGAATTACCTGTGCTCACGTGATCTCTATTCCAGCATTACTTACGCTCCATTACTAGGTGTCCCTAAATTATGTTTGCCATCTATAATAGCCATGCTGTTGTATACCTCTAATCAAAGAGGAATCATAATTTCATAGTACTCATTGAGTACAATTTAAGTATTTGAGTTGCTGCTATGTACCTAACACTATGTTAGGTACTATGGGAAATATAAAAGATTAACATGATGTGATCTCTACCCTGAATCATGTATCTCTGTCTACATAAATATATATGCATGTGTGTGTACATATATATGTGATTATTTCCTTTTACTGAGATTAAGCTTTGAATACAAAAACAATTGACATCTCTACAGTGATTTAATGTTTACAGAGTGCTTTCACAAACATTAAGTTGTTACTCGTAACAATTCTGTTATTCTCTGGGTAGGCTTTATTCTTATGATCCCCACTTTATATATGAACAAACTTGAGAGTCAGAAGTTTGACTCACACTGTTAATGGGACTTGTACTCATAGAATATTCAACATACATGACTTTTTACCAATAGCTTCATTATGTCTTTCTTCCCCATCCTTATCAACCCCCCTCCCCCCACACCAATGTACTATCTTATTTGTTCCAGGTTACCTATCTACATGTCATAACAAATTTAGGTGAATGTAACATATTTGCCCTATCTTTAAATTCTGTCTGTGCATTTACAAAATACAAGATTAAAGGAAAGGAGGATGAATTAAAAAAGGAAATGTGTGACACACCTTCACTCAGTGAAAATCAAGGCATTTGATTAATAGTGTACCCTAGATATGCCTGATCACAAATTTTGATGAAACAAGGCAATTGCTGTTTAACTACTCACCTGAATAGTTGAAGAATTCCTTCAATGATTGGTTGCTAAAATCGGATGCTCCCCCTCCCTTACTCCTGTTTGGATTCACTGGCCATTGAATTTGATTGAGAGTTACAGGTAAACTGGAATAGAGGTGAGCCAGGAGACTTTCAACCACACCAAATATCAAAATGTTAGTTCCACCGCTTAACCTTGAATCCCTTTCTCCCTTCCTCCCTCCCTCCCTCCCTCCCTCCCTCCCTCCCTCCCTCCTTCCTTCCTTCCTTCCTTCCTTCCTTCCGTCTTTCCTTTCTTCCCTCTTTCTCCCTCCCTTCCCCCCTCCCTCCCTCTCTTCCTTCCTTCCTTCCATAAAGTATTTAGTGAGCTCTGTGTCAGGCAGTGTGCACAAAAGATACACACGTGAGTATGAATAAAGCACAAGTTCTGCTTTTACGACCCTCCCAGGGTAGTGGGTGATTAGAAAGATGAATCGACAACTAGAACTCCACGATGTGGGCTGTGATGGTGCTCTTACACAGAGTCACATGGAAGCATGGAAGGAGCCGCATGAGGCTAGACACAAAAGCAAGGACCCCATTATGAAGAATCTTGATTGTCACGCTAAGGAAATAACATTTTATACTAAGACAATAGAAGCGATTAAAAATTTTAATTGAGCCAGCTTACATAGGGAAAGATTACTTGGTATACTTTTGAAAACAACAGTGTTAAATTTCTGAATGTTAAAGATGTCTATATGTACTATGTCCTAAAATATGATACCATTTTCAGGCAAGTTCTTGGTAATTGTTAAAGTCTTTGAATGATGAGGTGACAGGATGAGTCCAGTCATTTGGATTACTATCTATCATGATCTTTCAGAAACCTGAAATACCCAAGGTTTATCAAACTATTGACCTCCTATAAACCTGGCCCAACTCTTTTTGTTCTGGAATTCAGTTTGTCAATGGAGCTGTTACTTCTGACTTGTCTCTTCTTCTCAAGGCTACTTGATGAGTTAAAGAGAGAAAGACTTTTGTATCTTGGGAGGAAATTGTTATATGAAAGCAGCTATAATTAGTATAATTCCTATATGCTTAAATACTGAATCAAAATATCTTTTTCTATCTCTAAATGAAGAATTTGAGGGAGAAGAGCAGAACATGACACTGGCATGTTCTGTTTCTCTCTGTTCCTTTTTGACCCTCCCTCCAACCCTAACCCCACCTCCCTTCTGGGGCTGGTTGCACTTTTTCCCCTGCGCCCCCCTTTATCTGCCTCAGCCAATCTCCAAATGAATGCATGTCTATCCTGGCCTTGGCTTTGACACTCTGGATATATTGATTAATAGTTGCCCTAAGCTCCTTTTAGCAAATCAAATTTTCACTTTTAGCAAGGATTTCGCCTCTGATTTATTCAGCAAAGTGAAATGCACTAAATTGACTTTGACATTCAGGGAAAATGGCTGAAAAACAAAGAGCAGAAGAAAGAGATATAAATTGTGTGGCAGCTGGAGACTTCAAGCATCAGAGAAACAGTTTTCTATAGAATACAGAGTAATTTAAAAGCACTTTTTAAACACAGAGAGAAGTGATGTCTTCAAAAAATTTAACTGCTGAGTTTTCTTTTTGCAAGAGGGTATAAGTATTACTCAGCTGAATTCAGAATTTCTAGTACAAGACATTATATTTTGTAGATAAAAATAGCTTAGTAATCCAGGATTGTATATATCAAAATTAGTTTATGCAGGCTAGGAAGTAACCTAATTACTTTGGAAAAAGAAATATTCAAAAATTATCCTATACAAAATAGAATAACTTGTAGGTGTTAGTGCTTTACAGCTCTGTGTGTGTGTGTGTGTGTGTGTGTGTGTGTGTGTGTGTGATAACTAATGGAAATACTTCCTCACCGTAAGGAGAATTTGAAATAATTTTGGATCACAATCTCAGTGTAGAAAAGCCATGCAGCTTTGCTCTTCTGTATGCCTTTTCTCCAAGAATGTCAGCCTTGGCTGTGTTCTTTTGTGTAACTAAGCCAGCCTACTTCCTTGTTAGACCAAGGTTCAGTGAGTAAGTAACCATCAGGTTCAAGATACAAAGTGTGGTTTTGATGTGTAAAAAGAAATAGTACTGGTCTGTGGATGAAGCAAAGGAAGGAAAGCTGAACTCACTAGGGGCACTTGGGGAGGAATTAAAGATGTGAAAGTATCAGGGAATATTTTTTGATATCAAGACCTAATAGACTGTTGCATCGCTTCTGTTGAGGGATTATCAGAGTAGAGAAAGGAGAAGGGGAAGGTGAATTTTACAGTTGGAATTTGGTTCCTTTCCCTCTTTCCTGTTCAGTATGATTTTTCCTTATTAACCAAAGCCAGGGTCCCCATAGTCAATGCACTCTCCCTTTAACTCTATACATTTATTATTCTCTTTCCTAAATAAATCTGATTTATTTTAAATAAATCCACAGTGACCCATTTTGGCATTTTACACATCAGTTATCATCACACTATCCCTCCTCTGTCTATATGCATATGATTTCCCTAAAATCAAGCCACTTCCTCCCCAATTCAGGCCACTTTCAACAGTCATAAATGACTATTAAGTAGAAGAATCCAATGAAAAGAACCTATTTAACTTGCCAGAATCACTTTAATTGACAAAAACTTCTAAGAAGTTTATGCTATATGATAAACAGACATAACACCTCCATTTGTTTATAAAAACCTTGATATTTTTCTTTTTAAAATTTGTTTATTTATTTTGAGAGAGTGAGACAGCCACTCACGTGCATATGAGTGTGGGGGGGGGGAGGGGCAGAGGGAAGGGGAGGGAGAGAATTTTAAGCAGTCTCTGTGCTGAGTATGTGGCTCTGTGGGATTGGACCCAAGGCTCAGTCTTCACCATGAGATCATAATCTGAGCCAAAATCAAGAGTAAGACAGACGCTCAACTGACTGAGCAACCCTGGAGCCCCAGCCTTGATATTTTTCTTAAGAAAATGTTTCTTTTTGGGGTTCTCTCTCTGGCCCTCCCCCACTTGTACTCACTCTCTCAAAAAAACTTAAAAAAGTTCTTAAAGAAAATTTTTCTTTTTTTCCCAGAAAAGAAACTGATCTTTTTTCTCTAAGGCCATCACAACCTTTTTTTTTTTTTCCTTTACTATTTTTGTCAAGTTTCTTTTTTCCCTCTAGCAAAAGTCAGGGATCAAGTACAAAATACACAAACTCTGCATGAAAGGAACGTTCAGCTTACGATTTATACTTGGATCTCTTACTGTGCACTTCAATATTGTTGTTCTATGAGTTAAAAAGTGCTAATACATTGTGATTTAAGGAGGAAAATATAATGGATAAATACCACCCCTCGGTGATTCTGAGCAGTCCATTCAACTTAGGGAATCCCAAACTTTTACCGGTCTCCATTAATCACATAATTTTGCTTCCAGTAAGAAAATTCTACTTTCATTGCCAAAATGGGCATTGAGCCATAACTGCCAATTGCTAATATAAAATCAGAAAGGGGAAAGGACCAATTTCTTCAACTCGATTCAGATTAAGCAAGTGGGTAACTGGACGTCCGGGTCAGCAGCGTAGGCTATCTGGTTTTAGAGTCATCGGAGCCCAATTAATAAACACGATCACTCCAGGGGTGTCTCTGAAGAGCGGCTCCCTCCTCTCCGTGTGAAGGAGGCTGCACACCTGCTTAACCTACATTAGGAAAGGATTAATTACCTGAAGTGCGGGGCCCCTCAGCCAGTCAGCACACGGTGGCCTCGGCTGAGGAGGGAGAGGGGGGAAAGGAGCAGCTGGGAGATCACAGAGAGACGGACCCCTCCCGATGCGGTCAGCACTTTAGGAGGAAAAAAAAGAAGGTCCAGCTGTACTTATTCTTGTGATTTGCTGTGTCGTGGTGGAGCCCAGTGGCAGGGGATCTTCAACACAGATGTGTATGCCTGAGAGAGGAATATACTCCCGAAGGTTGTTTCGCCTGTGAGTGTAACTCAGATAAACCTCTTGTGGGAGAACACGGAGTAACTGTTGATAGCGTTTCAGATTTATTTCTGTGAGTTGCTGTTGTTATGAAGTAAAGTGTTTTATGGTAGATTTTCCCCAAAGTTTTAAAAATGTGCTTGCTTATTCAGAAACGTGCCCGAAGAAAACTTTGTGACACTGTTGTTTTGTTTTGTTTTGTTTTGTTTTGTTTTTTAATACGTGAAATAATATGGAAGAGAGACCTTGTTTGCAAAAAATTAGTTATGGGATGACAGAACCAGAATGGACCTTGGCTTTTTAAGTGGAGGTTCTACACTGTAGTGGGCATTGTAGCATCTTTGGAGTTAGAGACCTTGATTCAGATTCTGATATCGCTACGTACCATGAACTCAGTGCGTTTATACGTAAGATGGTATAATGTTTACTTTATGGTTTGTTTGGACAATTCTGTGGGTCAATGTGTATACGGTGCTCAATCCAGTCTTTGGCTTTTCATTTAAAGTGTTCAATAAATATTAAATGGCTTTACTTGCAAATTCACTTATGGATAAAGAATCACTTTAATTGACAAAAACTTCTAAGAAGTTTATGCTATATGATAAACAGACATAACACCTCCATTTGTTTATAAAAACCTTGATATTTTTTATATCTTAGGACTTCTAAGGACTTCTAAGGACTTCCACTTAGGACGAGGAAAACTGAATGAGTTACCCAGAGTAACAAGCGAGTCAGAGACAGAGTTGAAATTAAAACTCAGTCTTCGTTCCCATTTGGGCATTGTTGACATTTGTCATTGTCACTACCAGTTTTTCAGAAAAAAGTATGCATCCTATGCATAGTATTAAACATTAGCAACTTATCATCTTAACTTTATATCCATTCTACATTATACCATATTATGTTACATTATATGAAAACATGCATGTACTTTTAGGACATGTATTTCTTGAATATAGACTAGAAGTGAAAACGTTATACAAGAGTTATTGTGGTATGTTTTTTAAAAGGGTATACTGCAAATTACAAGCAATAAACCTGCCTTTATTTTTGGTTATTCTTTGGTATAGCCTGGGTAGCGCATCTGGCTGGATATATGAGATAAAGCCCCTTTCTGAAGGATTATTAATCTCTAGGTATGGCTCAGAACACTTCTGTGTCATACAGGGGGAAAGGGCAGAGAAATATACCCGATTGAAGCTTCAGGTGGGAAAACATGGCCAACAGGCCAGAGTATCCACAGGTTGCTAAGAGGAGGCTCTCGATTCAGAACGAAGGGTCTAAATGGCATAAAACAAAGTAACGTGAATACATGAGGTGTGCCTTATTTATTAAGCCTCTCTGAATATACTTGGTATGTAAACGCTGATGCTATCTTTGAAAACAATATCTCTGGCAGATCAGTATATAACGTTTGGTTAAAATCAGCTTGTGAATAATCCACAAATGTTAATTAACCTGGTTAGTTATCTGACCTGTTACATTCTGTGAGGGTTTTAGGTTTTAACATCTCTGTAATGGCCATGAAACTTTAACTCAAGCTTCCAAGGCAATGTTATATATTTGGAATAGAATTATTTATTATTTAATTTGAACCTGACCATACTAGAATTGTACGGTTGAATCAATTTTATATGGGCTGAGAATGGGTGATATGTTATCTTTAAAACATCAACTATGATAATATTTGAGATAATCTGAATACAGTAATAAGCTCTGTAAATTCAGTTCAACATGTACCTAAACTCTTTGTAATATTCAGCTCCCCACCAAAAATACCATGTGTGAAAGCTAATACCTATCCATTCCTGCACTGAACAAAAATATGTATTGAAGGTCTAGTTAGTACATGATAGGCCTGATACTATAATTGATGCTCTTGGGAGACTTTCTTTGTCATTATTATATGGCTAAAAGGCATAGTTGATCTCTTCTCAAAATATATTTTGAATTTTTATCTCAAGAGTGTTGCTTTGCAACTCACTCAGGATCACGGTTTTCATTTTTCTGTCAAACATCCTCAAGAGTCTTGAAGAAATGTTTTGAGAGTGATCTAAGCCAGATGTCAGCCATGCCTCCTGGCCCAGTATTTCAGTGTTGACCCTTCCATAGAGCTTTATCCCCGGGTTCTGTATATCAGTGGTATTCTGTGAACTAAACCGAGTGCCAGCAGCTGCCCGAAAGGATTTTTATGCTGTTTTCAAACTATATATATGTGGTTGTTCTGAACCCATTGGGATTTAGAAATGATTAAACTACCTCAGAAATGGAGTCTCTTTATGAAGAGAGGCCTGCCTACTGCATTAAGAAGGTTGGCAGTGTTTTTACTGTAAGGAAAGGTTCTTCATCTCTCTGGCCACAATATGGGAATATAGAGCTGATTTCAGCCGTAGCTTTTCTCGAGATTAGGAAGCTCGTGTCGCATCTCCCGCGGTTAACTTTTGTTCTCGTCTGCAGCAGCACAGTTCAGAGGTGTGGGCTCCATGTTGCATCCATACTTGGCGTGTTATCCTCTTATCAAGCTCTTAGCATCCCTTTGTTTATTTGAGGCGACAGGAAGACTGTGTAAAGGCTGCTTAGTCAGGGATATCAGCCTTGTTGGCAGGGGAGTGATTGCCAGTTGAAAAACAAGGCATTATTGCTCATTTTTTCCCTCTTATTAGTTTGATTACATTTGCAAATCAAATCAATCCATCAGACATGATCAGGCCTCGTCCGCATTTTAAGGAATAGTAATCTCCGTCTAATAAGATGCAAATGTGTCACATCGGTAAGTAACCAATAAATCATCGTCTTGTCTTTGGCAATCATTAAATATCAGAACCAACAGTCAATTTTTAGTATTTTCAATTTGCGATATGCCGCTGGAATATAAAGATAGATGGACGTAATTACACAAACCAAACACTATTTCAGTTCATTCCAGACAGCAAATTTAGTGGAAGGTATAACTGGCTTGTCATCACACTACATTATTCCTAGCAGTTCATGCAAAGTTCACAGACGAGCTTCAAATGGACATTGCTTTTTTTCAACTTCTAACAACGTCCCTACAATGGCAAGCAAACTTTGATGTAAGGACTTGAACTGACTTCCGCACGGCTGTTGCAGTCAGATGCCAACATGACAGGAAACATATGCTCTCTCCCATCAGAAACTGCTGTCAGTGCCAGCTTCAATCTTCTATATTTTCCATTAAAAAGAAAATGAACTCACAAATGTAAAAAGAAAGAAAAACAAAAACAGCCAGAACTCTTCAGACGATCTATACTGTCTTCATCTATTTTGACAGAAAAGTTTCCCTTGGGGCAAGAAGTGGACAAAAACTTTTCATTTTTCCAAGTTTCACATTTTTTGAGCTTCTCTGTTTGGGTGACGTATTCTTTTCACCTAAGCCCTTCTCCGTAAAGTTGTGCATGTATGCAGTGCCCTGATATGGCCAAGGAAGAGAGTGAGTGTAAATTTTTGGTGCCATACTGAAATGTTGACATATGAAAGTGTTATAATTCAAAGGGTAAGAAATCAATTGTTTGGATGGCATATCTGATCTGAATGCCTTTTCCCAAATTATGCTTGGCGACTCAATATCTTCTGATGAACTGTGACAATTGCCTATTCACTCATCCATCCATCTATTCATTCATTCATTCATTCATTCATTCACAGGAATTGACTTCTCACAAATGGAGGATCATCCCCAATCTCTCTTGGCTCTATTTATCTCAATACCATCAATAGTCATACTTTTCCACCCTTTTCCAATAATTTCTCTTGTCTACTTCTTTTTTTTCTGAGTTCTAATATAAGAAGCTCTTTTAAATCATTGATCAGATGATATTTAAAATTTGCAACATTTCTCTCTTTGATTTTTGTTTTTCACCTCAGCCTCACCCGGTTACTGACATCACTTTTATTCTTTCACTCTCTGCTCTCCAAAAGTTGCTTCCCTTCTCCAGTGGAAGTTGCTAAATAGGATGTGGAAGAACACATTTCTATGACCTTGGTGCACCTGCTACTTTATTTTGGTGGCACTCCCAGTCATCACTGACTGATTCCAGTTTGTCTTGACAGATTTATCATATTCTTTATAGTTAAAGCTTAGAGCTTAAGATTTGGCAAAGCCAACCCTTTGCCGTACTAGATTCCCTTATTCGCAGTGACAAAAGCAAACTCTTCGGAATACTATTGAATAAAATCTGTTGTTTAAAGTTGATAAAATTAACATTTCTGACTGCATTGCTTATTTATTTTTAAATGTGCTGGGTACCTTTACCCTAATCACTATGTAGGAGGAGGTGTACAAAGTACACAGTGTAGATATGGTCACAGTCGGCTGGGGGATTAAAAACAAAGAAACGATTATTACACGATGTTCTAGTGTATTGATGTGGTAACACAGCATACTAGGGGTACCCCATGGTAGGAACTCTAAGGAATCAGAGAAGGCTTCTGGAAGGCTTTTTGTGTAGAAATCCAGTGAAGATAAATTTATAGAGAGGTATCAAGGTGTTCCACTTAAGTGTTAGCTTCCTTCTGCTAATGAAACCAATAGTGTAATGAAGCCCATTTCCAGTACCTCTGTCCCATTTGTTACCAGGACTGAGGAACATCATTCATTGAAAAAGGAAGAACATTCTTTCAAATTTTAAGAAACTGTAATAGAGAAGTTGATTTACATGCTGGTTAAAAACAGGCCAGGAGGTCTCAAACTTAGACTGGGAAAACATTCAGTAACTGGAGGTGGTGGTCAAAACAGCTTTTGAATCAGCATAATCAACTTCTTACATTTTTTTTTAGTGTTTATTTATTCTTGAGACAGAGGCAGAGTGTGAACAGGGGAGGGGCAGAGAGAGAGGGAGACACAGAATCCGAAGCAGGCTCCAGGCCCCAAGCTGCCAGCACAGAGCCCGACACAGGGCTCGAACCCATGAACTGTGAGATCATGACCTGAGCTGAAGTCGGACGCCCAACCGACTGAGCCACCCAGGTGCCCCCAGCATAATCAACTTCTTAAATGTCTCATGTGTATGCCTGTTGGACGCCCTCTATGTGCCATCCACGTGGGCAGGCAAAATGCACCTTCACTCTGTGAAAACAATTTTATGCTGCTTCTGCACCTCTTCCCGTTGCCATATCCTCTCAAAGTTAGTAAATTTCCAGCATTCTTTTCCTTTCTCCGAAACTGTTGTCAATTTTTTCAATACAGCCCTGGTCTTTCCAGGTGATTGTTTTGCCAGCCAGCCCATGTAGCTCAAGGAACCCCATACATGGCAGCAATTGCCAGGCACCCCTATGAGTTACAGCTGATGAAAGCCATACAGCGCATGCCTTTGAAGCTTTGTACCAGAACCTTATGCTCTCTCTAACCGATTTACATACCACCATGGTATGTTTAATTTGCTTTTTCATCAAATCAATAATGGGTCTAATTGAAAAAATTGGCAGTGCTACGTGCAACCTAACTGCCGATCTCAATGTTTGCCGGCTAAAGGGAATGTTGCGCAGCCCCGTGTCAGACACCTGTGTTATTGGTGCTCCTGCTCCTAATGCGTACAAAAACAAACATTAATACAGGTGGAGCATCTGCACCAATTGATCACTATGCTATGAGAATTAATCACCTGGCTTTCAGCTTGAAGAATAAAATTTACATCTTTAATGTATGAAATGTATTAACACACACGCTTGCACCATCGACTCAGGGTGATGTCAGCAGTCAAGCACGTGCAGCGCCATTCAGATGTGTTCCTCTGGACACCTGGACCTGGCTATGTAAATTCAGGGCCAGGTTTAAAGCCCTCGATAGCAGTTTTAAAATTTAGATTTGGCACTTTTGTGTCAATAGTGATTGGAAAAGATCGGGCAAGTGTGATTCAATGTTAAGGGATCGACTCTTTGAACTCCATAAATCCTCCTTTGAAAACTTGTATGATGAAACTTGGGAGGTTGGATTTTATTCTCTCATTCCAATCCGGGATGGATTTTGGCAACATCGTCATTGTCACGGGGCTACATTCGTTGAGCCCTTACTAGGGACCAAGCCTGGTGCTAATTGTTTTACATGCATCATCTCAGTTATTCTTCAGAGCAACCCCATAATTGAGGATTGCGTCTGATGTCACTTTGTAACTGAGAAAATTAAAGCTTAGGGAAGTCAAGCAACTTGCCTGAGCTCCCAAAGCCAGTATGGTAGAGGAGATGAGATTTGAATTCAGATGTATTGCATTCCAAACCCCGATTTTTATCTCCAGTGCAAAGCCAAATTCCTGGTATAAACTAGTTCATTATTTTTGAAGTTCCAACCTGATTTTTTGTTTAGCACAAGGGGATCTTAACATCTTTTGCTGGGCAAAACACATTTCATTGTTGGATCCCAATATTGCTGATATGACAGTTACTGCAAGACTGGCTACATGTGATTGGTGGAGTCCAGTACAAACCAAAAATGCCAAACCCATTGTTAAAAATTATTAAGAATTTCAAGGTGGCAACAAAAGAGCATGAAACCAAGTCTGGCTCCCTATCCGGGTCACACACCCAAGAAATTGGCCGGGTATTGCCTTAAGAGGTGGAGATTTTGCTCGGGGACAAGTTTAACAAATAGAGGACTCTTTCTTCAGGCTATTTTCGATACCATCGTTCTCACGTCTAGTCATTCCTTTAGGAAGGAAAAGATGTTTTGCATTGCCCCTACCACCCAGGTGCATTGTTTACCACCCAGGGGCTAATTTTGTCTCACAGGGAACATTTGGCATTGGCTGGAGACATTTTGATTGTCACAGTCAGGAGGGTAGAAGGGAAGAAGGAGAGTCTAGTGGGTCAAGTCCTGGGGTGCTGCTACATAATTCTAGAATTCATAGCACAGTCCCTTATCCCTCACTCCCAGCAAGGACTTATTCAGCCTACAGTGCTGAGAAACCTGTCAAAAACTATTGTACTCGTAAGGCTTGTGAGTTTAGTGTTCAGTTTTGCAAATCTTGTGACTACATAAAGAAATACGGTAGCTTTATTACTAAAGAGAAGGCCTCACTTCACAAGAAGCCACCTTCATCCACAAGATCGATAAATATTTATTGGGCAGCCAAGGTGCATTTGCTCCAGCACTTTGTGGCCAAGCTGCAAGTTTTATCTTTGGTGTTTAAAAATAAAACAGAAAGGTTAGTGAACTCTGAAAAGTGACTATGGCACATATGAATTAAGAGCTTTCTGGGAAATTTCATAGGGGATATTTATTATGTGACTAATTACATATTCACATATAATGGAAAGGAGCCGTTGTAGCACATCCAGTAAGCAATATGCATTTTAACAGATATATAAATATGTATTTATTCATCAAACAGAAACATTTTCTTAGTTATTTGGATGTAAATAATGTTTATAAAAATTTATAAACATTAAGTGATAAATGTTCTAAGCACTCAGGTAGATGCTATGTATATTTAAAGACATTTGAATTTTTGACAGAGATCTTTTATGTGAGCTTATACAAATAACATTGGAATAATTCTAAAGATGTTAATATTAATCCAGACATGCTTAGAATTGGTGAACTGGGATAGATATGTCATAAGCTTGTCAATGAGCTGTATGAAGTTTATATAAAGATATTATATATAAAAAGATATTACATAAATACTTTGGTAATTATTCGTACACATGTATTATATAATCCAATGCTTACTGGCGTTTTCTAATTCTTAGACTCCTTTTCCAATCATTTAAGAGGGAAACCAGTGGTGCCTGGTGGCTCAGTCTGTGAAGCGTCCGACTTCAACTCAGGTCATGATCTCCTGGCTCGGGAGTTTGAGCCCCGCTTCAGGCTCTGTGCTGACAGCTCAGAGCCTGGTACCTGCTTCAGATTCTTTGTCTCCCTCTCTCTCTGCCCCTCCCCTGCTCATTCTCTCTCTCTCTCTTTCAAAAATAAATTTTAAAAATTAAATTTTTTTTAAAAAAGAGAAAAACCGGGGCGCCTGGGTGGCTCAGTCAGTTAAGCGTCCGACTTCGGCTCAGGTCACGATCTCGCGGTATGTGAGTTCGAGCCCCGCGTCGGGCTCTGTGCTGACTGCTCAGAGCCTGGAGCCTGTTTCAGATTCTGTGTCTTCCTCTCTCTCTGACCCTCCCCCATTCATGCTCTGTCTCTCTCTGTCTCAAAAATAAACGTTAAAAAAATTTTTTTTAATAAAAAATAAAAAAGAGAAAAACCAATAAACCATAGTAACCATATTTTTACACAGAAACTTCTGTTTCAGTAAGTCTTATGTCACTTTCAACTTAGTTTCTCTCCATTTTAGGAATAATATGTCAAATTTCGAGCAGCCCAACTCCCTATAGCATAATTGGAAAAACAAAAAACAAAAAAAAATTCCAGATAACCTTCAAATGTATTGTAATTGTGAAGTCCCTCAGCCCCTCACTTATGGGCTATTTAAACTCTTTCTTTGAACCATTCCAACTCACTTGCTCTTCTAGTACACAGCAAATCTGTGGAGAGATTGATGTCAAAGGGAATCCCATGGACAGCAATAGAAAGTATGAGTCTGCATGCAAAAATATAAAATGCAGAGCAGGTCCTGAGAAGCCTAGCGCTGGAGCCTGTGTAATGTGGGTTTGGGCAGCCGCTCTCCCTCAGTCACCAGTCAGGGCAGCTCGGTGCAGTTTGGATGATCTGACAATTCTTATCATGCTGATTCTGAGTCATCAGGAAAATTAAATATGTATTCAGTAGACTTAGTTTGAGAAGACGGAGAAATAGGTAATCATTTTGAAGGACTTGATCCAAGATGACTAAAATCTTGAGAAATGTTTCGGAGTTTTATTTAATGAAATTCACTTACGCGAGATGCCTCCTTCCTTCACAAGTCTGAATCACTATTACTATTAATGAAACAATAATAATGACAATGATTGTCATTTGCATAGTGATGCTTAGATTACAAAATGATTCCAAATAAATTCAATCCTTACTTGCATTTGATACCTACAACGTCCCTATGAGGTTGCTAGAAAGATTCACCTTCTTATTTTCAAATAACGATACCAAGCCCCGAACGTGAAGTGATTTTTCTCCAAAGTCGTAGTTAACTCTGTATGCACATCTATCTCCTGAATAGTATCACTTAGGTAATTACTGTTCACATTTTATAAGATATGTAAATTCGAATTATCAAAAGTTTCTGTTATTTTGATATTTGAAACAATTTTCTAAGTTTTTTTCGTGTTCACATGTACTGAACGTAAACACAAAAGTGGTAAGCTTCTATAATCTCTATTTTTTTTTAAATGGCTCTAACTCTTAGATGTGTAAGTGATTTTACGTGTCACTATGATGTTAAGTATAGATGGAAATGCTGCAGATTTTGGAATGGTGTAAAAATACTGTTCAACTGATGGTAAGCACTATATTTTTGTTCAATGAACTGAGAGACTATGCTGCAAATGTCATCATAGTTTTGATAGTGAGCCGATGGAGATAAATGAAATAAGGATAATGATATATGTTGAAATGCAGTGTGTTTCCAACCCCAAATTTTCATAGTACGTCTCCAAGAGGCAACCACTAGACATTAATATTGAGATAATAAAATGAAATTAGAAGCTTGCTGGAATGCTCTTGTGATAGAAACCTGGGATGCCGAGATGGTCTTGCCTCCTGGGGCTTCAAGGAAATTCATTGTTTACCCTTTTAGAGCTTCCAGGGATTGGTAGAGTTCCAGAAGAAATGTCCTGGGTGTTGGTGCTGAAGAAAGAAATATATTTTAATCCCTAAACATTTTCTTAAAGGTGATAGGGAATTCAAACCCTCCAGATAAAAAAATGTAGAATGATATTCTAGAAGCAGATTTGGAAACGGTACTTCCACCTGAAAAATTGTGTGCATTCATGGATTTGGGACGGGTGGCTGTCACAGTGCTGTGGAGAATTTCAGAGCACACAGTTTCTCACCAGTGATGTGAAGACCGTCTGGTGTGCATTGTTGCACATGGCACCTGAGCAGTCCATTTACGGTTTTGTTCAGTGCACTTAACTCGTGGCATTTTTCAGTGACGTGCTATCGTCATTTTGAGCAGGAAATTATTTATTTTTGCAGAACTTTTAGCATCCTTTGTTTCTCCCACTAAAAGTCTCAGTTAAAAAATACCATAGTTCTGGGGCACCTGGATGGCTCAGTCCGTTGAGCATCTGACTTCAGTTCAGGTCATGATCTCATGGTTTGTGGGTTCAAGCCCCGCATCAGGCTCTGTGCTGACAGCTCAGAGCCTGGAGCCTGCTTTGGATTCTATGTCTCCCTCTCTGTCTTCCCCCTCCCCAGCTCACACTCTTTCTCTCTAAAAGTAAATAAACAGTAAAAATAAAATAAAATAAAATAAAAAATAAAATAAAAATACCATAGTCCTAGCCACTGTTTGGTGAGGGGTAGTGAGTAGAGTGGGTAGTACCATTGGCTGAGAATAATTTCGGTGGAAATAAACACTAAATTCACACTGGTACAAATTAAAATGGGTTTGCTTTGTGCATGCCATGTGCAAGACTATATATAGGAGCCATACAAAAGTGTGGACCTGGGGCTATATTAGTAAATGAATAGATAAGTAAGTAGATAGAGATAAATCAATCCTACATTATTGAAGCTTTTTTTTTTTTTGTATGGAATGCACTGTTTTTAAAATGCCATCCTAGTCATTAAATCTATTTGGGAAAACGGTATCAAAATGTGAAAGTTTGAAAAAAAAACCAGAGATTTCAAGGATAATTTAAGACACGTGCGCAGTAAATGTTGCAGTGTGTCCTGACTCAGGATGGGAAGACAGTAGCTGGAATATTATGGAAGTGTGAGCTTCCAAATGGCATTCCGTGTCTTCACTCTCCCCTCGTGTTGTTACTGACAAAGAACTGCATGTGGCTGTGTTATGTACCTACGTGTTGCAGTCTCACTTATATGTGTATGTGAGAGCTCTAGCTAATTTTTAGCGATTACTTCATAAGAAGTCAAAAAGAAGTGCATCGTTTTATGCCTAGGAGAACAAAAGGCTTGAATCTTCCTGAAGTGATTAAAAGGTCTCACTTCTGTGATGGAGATAGAAAATAGTTCAAGAAAGAGGAGAACGTAGAGAACAGCAGGATATAAGCCTTCAAAGGGATTTCCTTGGCAAGAAGCATAGAAAGAATAAGAATTGATCGACCAGGATTAGTAGTAGCATCAGAAAACTCCCTGCCCCCACCCCCCAACAAAACACACATAGTACAATCACAGGATATAGATAGTGTGTCCGATTCTTGAAGACCCACCAAAGGGCATATTTCAGGTCAATTTTTTACCAGGAAATTGGCCCGGGTTAGGCTCCCAAAGCTGCGGATGGAAACCACAACCCGCACCTTAGTTGTTGACAATCCCAGGAAGCTGCTCTGCAGTCATGCTCGGGGATCACAGGAAGGTTTGGTATGAGGGGTTTTAAGGATATACTGAGGATGAAGGTAAATGCAGTACTTGGGAAAAACTACAGGTTATCTGGCAGGATTTGGGTCTAAAATTGATTACAAGGGTGCCAGGGTGGCTCAGTCGGTTAAGCGTCCAACTTTTGATTTCGGCTCAGGTCATGATCTCGCAGTTCATGAGATTGAGCCTCGTGACGGGCTCTGAGCTGACAGCACGGAGCCTGCTTGGGGTTCTCTCTCTCTCCCTTTCTCTTTGCCCCTTCCCTGCTTACTTGCTCGCTCTCTATCTCAAAATAAAGAAATAAACATTTAAAAATAAATAAAATAAAATTGATTATAGACATAGAATAAAGTAGAGATTAAGAAAACATACTTGGAATCCATATCCTGATTTGGTTTAAGAGACAGGAAACCTCATGGTTTATCGTATAGTCCCTGAACTTACTCTTGGGGCCAGGGTATATGGGGTGGCTGTTCATAAAAATAACCAACAGACTCAGAACGAGCCTCCTTTACTTAAATATCATTATTTCCCAAACTTATTATTAAACAGAGGTTCACACTCCATAACGTGTAACAACATATGGGAGATGATAATGCCACTGGCTAAGAGATAACACTTAGCTCTCAATCCTTCTGTGATCCTATTGAATTTGCCTGTTAAATTCTTGGTGTAATTAAAGCAGATAGGAGCATTCATACATTTTGTTGCAAATTGATATGATCTCCTTTGTCTGTGATCTAAGTGAGATTGCCCTGTAGTTTTTAATTTAGCAGGTTAAGAAGCACAATTAAAATATCATGAAAAAGATCATAATCAGAAACCGTCTTTTGGGTTGTCCCTGCCAAGTTGATAAAGGGATCGGTGTATTTAATAATTACCTCCTCTGCTGTACATTTGTTCTATTTGTGGGCTGAAGTGTTAATAAATACCTTGCAGTATTCCAGTGGGAAGGTAGGCTTTCCACCTAATTAATAAAACTCTGAAGAATACCTAGGACATTGAACCATATCTTTCTTATTAGTGCTGCCTGCCTCAAAAGAGAATCCCTGTGTCCTCACCACATTAGTAAATGTCATCTTCCTGGGTTATAAAGAAACCTCTTGAAAAACTGCCAGTTTTCAACAGGAATGAAAACGCAAATTATTTGATGGCTTTTTTTTTTTTTCAGAAATAATTCAACCATTGAATTTTAAGTAGTGAAAAATCCTAATCAAGCACAACAGGACTTATTCTGTCGAAGGAACATACCTTAGTAAAAGCTCCAGAATAAAGAAACGTTCATATTGAGATATAATTGGCCTTGAATTAGTCTTTATTTCTAGCTATTGTTTTGCCTGTGGTTCAATTGCTCAAGTACTTTCTAGGCCTTGATCCTAGAAAGCTGAAGCTGAGGTTAGCATGTAGCACCATGGCGTGCATGTTTTACCGTTAATTCAGAAGCGCCAAGTTATTTGTGAATATCTTATTCTTATTAAGATTGAATTTAGAAATGAAAAGTTTGAAAACACATTACTGTTTGACTGAGATAGGCAACTTACTCTTGTGAGTATATACATTTAATGAATATTTATTTGAGTGCCTACTGCTCTTTAGAGGGCAGATTGAAGAAGTATTTTCATAATAAAAACATTGTATATATTTCTTAAATCTCAAATTAAGTTAATTGGTCTTCCTTTGCTCTGAAGTGGGAAAAGAAACTGATGCATTTTGAGCACCTTCCATTAAAAATCTATACAATTCACAGTATGATGCTCGTGCTGAGCATGTTGACATGCTTCTCTAAATTCATTTCTTCCAAGTATTTTATAGAGCGCATACTCTGTGAGGCTCTGTGATGTAGCAGTGATCGATCAAAAGTGACAAAAAATACCCAGCATTGTGGAGTTTAAGCTCTAGGAGAGGAGACAGAAAATGTATAGGAGACATTGTACCTGCAAAGGTCCTGAGGCAGGAATGTGCCTGAATATTCCAGATATAATATGGATGCCCAACTGGTTGGGATAGAATGCACTGGGCATGGAGGAAGGTGGTAGAAAATGGGTGAGAAAGAAGGGGGCCACTGACTCTCATGTGGTTTCAAGTGTATCATTTTATTGAATCATCTGTGCATTAATATCCTCAATAATCAACCATATGAAAATTTTGTACCTTCAAATGAGGTGAGGGACATGCTCTCCTTATTAAAGGTTTACGTAATAACGTGTGAAAAAAATTCATTAAATAGTCAGCAAATTCATTAAATAGTCGGCAAACAAATGTTAGCCTTTATCTCGTAGGTGACATGGCTAAAAATGTTCCCTGTTGCCTACAACCTTTGTTACATCTGAGGAGCCACCCCTCCAGAGATTTGAAGTTAGACTTTACTTCTGCAATTAAAATGGTTATTCTCATTTCCTAGACTATTTGGAATGTTGGGCTCATATTGTAGGAAATGAGTGTACATATCAAAATCCATTTTGAACATATATCGTGACAACAAGTGTTTGAGTCCCACCGTTGTCGGTTAGAGTAATTGCTAACCGACATGACGTGTCTAATGTAATGATGGAATCTGTCTTCCTAAGGGCTGTCAGCTTTCTCATCTTTTAAATGAGCATTGTGAATAATATAATTTTTAAAACTGCTTCCGGGCTTGTATCCTATGCTCTTATGGACCTCATTTAATAAACACGTGGTAGCATAACCGTACCATGGCATTTAGCTTTCCAAAGTTACCTTGAAACAGTTTTGCTATTAATTGGGCGCCGGGCATGCTAAAGAATTAAACCCAGGAATGTGGAGCAGCAGCTTGGTGTTAAGCTGGAGAATATGATGATAGTTAGGGCCCTTTGAAAAGGTTTTAGCATGTTCCTTTTGGGCTGATGGGTGCATTTGCTGCTTTTTCGCTCTCAAACTTGTCTAGCTTCTCAGGCTTATCCTGTGTTCCCCTTGAGGAATTACCTAGCTGCCTGAGTCATCTCTAACTGGGCAGCAGCAGTGGGAAATCTTCCCTGTGCTCTAATTTCCAGCCATTAGGGCAGAAAGTGGGGCCAGTAAGGGCTGGAGAGCACAGATGCCACAGACTCGCTGTTTCTGCCCTTACCTAGGCTCTGACCACCTTTCCTTCCCACGAGTCATTTATTTTTTTCTTATTTCCTAAACGTGGATTAAGACCAATGAGGTCCTTGACACCATGCAAGCTCTGGGCATACACATACAAAATATTTCCATTAAAAAAATTCTATTTATCACTTAGTGAGGATGCAAAGATGAGTGAGTGCTTTGGCATCATAGAAGAGGTAGTGACTTCAGTTGTGCCAGTGCAGTGTGACCGTGGAAATAGAGGAGAGAGAGAAGTCGAGAAGGAGGGTCACTCTCCCTAAGCTCATTAAGAGATGATTATTGAAAAATATTTCAGATATAGATGGATGGTTTCCATTCACCCTGCAGAGAGGAAGGGAAAAGGCATTCCATGCAGAGGCAAAGAACTATCAAAAGCACAGAAGTAGTGTATGGCCTGGCCTGTTTGGGGGAAGGGATAGATAATGGTTGGAGCCTAGGAAGAGAACCATGCGGCATGGTGGTTAAATGACAGGTGCTGGACTCAGAGGGCATGGGTGCCAGTCATAACACTAATACTTTCAGCCACGTGACTCTGAGTGGTACCTCAGTCTCTTCCTGTGTAAAATGGGGAAGAGACTAGTATATGCTCCATAAGGATTTAGTGAGAGTTAAATGCTTGTAATGGCCTCGCTGCTCTCCTCTACCCAGTCATCTTTTTAAAATGCAAGTCAGATTCTGTTTCCTCTTTGGTCAAAGCCCCCAGTGGCTTCTCATCTCACTCAAAGTAAAAGCTGCAAAAGTTTGCAAAAAGTCGCCAAGCCTTTGTGTCGTGCCCATGCCATTAGATGCTGCCGCCCATCTCCCCCTCTTCCTCTGCAGCCACGCTGGCCTCTTTGCAATTCTCTGAACCGTGCAAAGAAGTCCCCTTTCAGCAGGGGTATCTCTGCCATTCCCTCTGCCTGAAACACCCTTCCACAGAGAGATGCGGGGCTTGCACTCTCCCTTCTTCAGATCTCTGCTGCACAGTCCAGCATCAGGGAGGCTTTTCTGGATGGCTTTGCTGAAAACTACACTTCCTTCCCCTCGTCTCTTCCTGGTGCCTGTTTTCTGCCTTAGTTTTGTGGACGTGTTCTCCACTGCACTCCTGGACTGGGAAATGCCTTTGCATTTGTATTTGTTTGTTCCCCCCCCCCCCCCCACTCCTCCTGAATGTAAACCCCCAGCGGGCTGGGACTTGGTCTTTTGGGTATCTCTAATGCTTGGCTCATGACAGGCACATGATAAATGGAAGAGCTTAGCATGCTGCCTGGCACATAGTAAGCCCTGAGTGAATTTTATAAATTGTTACCAGCACCATCATTCTTAACAAGAAATAAAGAAGAATTGACCCCTGGCTTTGAAGGATTCAGGAGACCTCACAGAGAGAGGATCCCTGCTTCATATAGATCCATAAGGGGTCAGATCCTAGTCGGGGAAACCATGAGTTGGGTTCAGGTGGAAGATAATGGAGGGCTGAATTAGGCAGCAGGACTGGAAATAGGAGGTGGAACTAAGGGGTGGTTCATAGAAGCAGTTGGACATTGGAGAAGAGTTAAAGAGAACATCAAAATTTCAATTCTATCTTGCTGAGTATTTGATGATGCTTTGGGGAATACCTTGGAATGTTATTGGGGGGGGTACAGGATGAGTTCAATTTTAAACATTTTGACTGTGATACATTTCAATGGGAATGGCCTTCAGGGAGCCAGAAGTAAGGATGCACTTGTAACACAGGTTTGCTATATCCCTAGACATGGGGAGAGCAGCAGAGGGAGAAGAGAAACTGCCAAGGCAGAGTTATTGAAGGTATCACATGGAAAGGATTATCACAAGAGAAGGAAGGGAGACCAGGAGAAATATGAGGCACACTGCCAGTGGGGGGTGGGGTGCAGATGTTTCAGAGAGGAAGAGAGGAGAAGAAGAGTCAAATAGGATTTGAAGAAGGACAGGCCATTGGATTTGGCAGTGAGGTGATTGTAGGTGGCCATGGTATAACAGAGGGGCTGAGACGTGATTCAGGCCTCAGCGGATTGCGGACAAATGGTAGCAGACAAATGTGAGTGTGCTACTTGTGGGGATTTTCAATGGTGAGAGGGTGGGGGAAGTGGAGAGATACAGACAGACACACAGACACACAGAGACAGAGAGCTGGTTATTGAGGAGGAACCAGTGTGGAGAGGAAATTTTACGAGAATAGAAGGATGAAGGAATGGAAACTCAGGAAGAGAGATTAAAAGACACAAGAAAGGAAGAGGGGTTGAGCGGGAAATTGATGGAATGAATCTTCAAGGTGGCGAGAGTTGATGGGATTGAGAACATAGTAAAGACCTTCCTCGGGAAGAAAGAGCAATCCCTTTTCTTTACAGACAAGTGGGAGGTATTAGGAATTGGTCCTATTACAGATGAGAAGGCGAAGTAAGTAGGTCAAGGGCATTTATATCTATTATTCTTCATTTCTCAAAAAAGTGGGAGGTGAGATCGCATTGGCAGAATAAAATACGGTCAAGCCTAGAAAGGGATTCAGGCAGGGAGACCATCCATTTGTGTAGGAAAGGTATGTTTCACATCTATGCTTTCTCCTGCCCAAAACAAAGAACACCAAAGATAATAGAATGTTCAATCTGGACTGTAGACTGGCCCGTCCAGTCAAGCAACCTTGTTCGGTAGATAAGGAAATTGAACGATTCGGTGACTAGCTCAAGGTTACACAGCTAGTTAGTAGCCGACATTGTACGGAAACCAGTTTTTCTCACTCTTAATTTGTACTCTTAGTGAAGTGTTTCAAGCTGTGCTTTCCAGAGACTTAATGCCACTTAAACCAGTAATATATCTTCTTTTATAGGCACCACCCCCTTTATGCACACATACACCTTACCTCCCTGCTCGTCTTCAATCTCAAAATCAGCCTACATGCATCCTGCTACTTTTCTTTCTTGCCCTGCGTGGTCCACTGTCTCAGCTTGCAGTCTGAATTGGATTGACCCTCAGATGGGCTTTTTCTCCTGGATAGCCATGTTGCAGACTGGCTGTCTGGTCATATTCATGAAATGAGCCAGCATGTGGCTGATGCCATCATAAGGACTGAGGGCATTAGCTCTGTGAGTTGCTGCCATATCCCAAAGGCAGAGTTGAACTAGATGCTCCCTGGAGTGTAGCACTTATGGTTGTCAAATGAACCTCCTACGTGGCCCTTTTCCATTTAACTTGATATTTGGAAGGATCTACATAAATACTTAATTCAAAAAAAAAAAAGAAAAAATAAAAAAGATGTTGTTGGAAGCCTGTCAAGCAAACCCTAATTTTATCAGTTGTTAGGCTACATGAATTCTAACATTCCAAAATGAAAATACTTTTGGGCTACAGATGTTGTAGTTGTATCTGAATATGATTTTATTTTCCCTGTCTGCGTCGCAGCCTGGGTTTCTGTTCTTAGATTACAGCTTATATTTTTAAATGTCAGGATCTATAAGAAAGATACTCATGAGCTATAATCTCATTTGTTTCAGGGTACTTATTGTGAATTGCTGTGCTAGTGGTATGTGCAGGCAAAAAATCCCAGATATCTAGCGTTTTTATTTTTTTTTTCCACCTCTGAAATAGATGTTAGGATATCTGAGTAGTTTCTGCCCTTTCAATAATGCACTAAGTACAATGCTCATGGACACACTCACACCCCTTCTTCCTTCTCTCATTTGATTTCGAGATACAGAGAATAAATGAGACGTTCACTTGGGTTTCGCTGTCTTTTATGAAATCCAACCCATTCTGGAATGAATGAGCGAGAGACTCGGGAGGCTGTCTTCGTGGGAGCCAACTGCCTTTCCCAAGTGTCTCATCCTCTCTCTGTCATCCCCAGGCGATGTGCCTGCATTTGTGTGTGTAGATTTATAGTTTATCTTTATCAATGGCTTCATCTGTAGGTAGCTATTATAGCTGCCTCGCCTGGATATTGTTTGGGCCTGATAGATCTGTCTGTAGTTCATCAAAGGGGAGCAGAGTGCCTAAAAGCCATCGGGTCCAGCTGAGGATGAAATACGAGCCATCAGCCTTGGTAATGGCTGTAAAATTTCATAATTACACGGCCTTTATTACATTGCATAATGATCCTGAAGCAGTATGGAACAATTAATTAAGATTTTCAACCGTGGCTCTTTCAGAAATTAAAAGGTGCTAGTAGCTGAGAAATGGGGATCTGTCTTGTCCTAAAAGCATTAGGGATGCTTAAGAAATAACTTGCCTAGGCACTTTTGGTTTTTTTGTTGCTGTTGTTGTTGTTGTTGTTATGAAGAGGAACATCTTCTAGTTAGAGAACAAGCATTGGTATACCATGGCTATTCTCAAGTTTTTATTCCAACTTCAAAACTGATACTTTAAAAGGCATGGGAGTGAGCCTGCTAAGGGTCTATATAACTCCCCAACTTCCCTTTTCTCTTCTTTGAAAAATTCTATTCAGCCTCCTGCTGTAGCCATTTATCACGTTTATGGTTGTTCGTCTCTACACATTAAATAAATGCAGGCTCTGAGATAGGGGGTCAGTTAACTGCCTACTACAGTATACTGACCAAGGAGTTTCTCTCATACACTCTCTCATATCTCGAGGCATTAAAATTCTTTCAAGATCTCTACGGTTTTGACAGTCATCCCCAAAGGAAGACTTTACTGTTTTCATTTATTATCCTGTGAATCCAGCATGTCACATCTAATATATACCTTTTATTTTTTGTTTCCATAATCTCATCTTCCCACCCCATGAAGAGTAATTAAATTTTGTAAGGGCCTGTAAGAGCTGGTAGGAGTTTGCTATTTCTAAATAATAACAGAAGCCAAAGAAAAATATATGGTCTACATACACGTGTGTCTGCATTTGCGCATGCAAATTATGACCCATTCTTGACTCTGTTTTCCATGTCAGGGAAATTATGATTGAGATGGTTGCATACTATAAAATACTAATGACAAGATGGTGAAACAAGCCAGCATTTTTATTATGATGACTCCAAGCCATATCCCAGGCTTTCGTGCATGTATCTGAGAGGAAGTAGATATGTTTCAAGGAAACATTATCAATGGTACAACGGCGATGAGAAGAAAATTAAAAAAAGAAACCCCTAACATCATTGCGGTTTACACAGAACTCCTGCATATTTGTTTACGTCAAGTATTATTGTTTTTAAATTGACAATCATCATATAACGTTTTACGGATCTAAATATTTCATGGGAGACTAAAACTTCCCTTGGGCATCCCCAACAATAAACTTTCAGCAGAAAATTTGGACGGGATTATGTGCTTCAAGGAGGAGCTACTGCTCAGAGTAAATTCTCTTGTTGAGGCATTTAGTCCCTTAATAGGAATTTTCTGATCTGCTGTCATTCTGGTTCACACACCGAGTGTCACTGCCTCTAAAACACTTGTCATTCTTTAATGGAAACAAAATAGTCATTGCAGCCAGAGCCACAATGTCATTCCACTACCCCTTGCTGCGTCGGCAATAGTGAAAATGACAGAGCGGCTCTCAGTAGGGGTAATTAAAATGTAAATATTGATATTTTATTATTTGAAATTACTTTCCAGTGCGGCATTTAATATCTCTCCATCTGTGCGGCTCTGTTTAGCGGTCACTTTAGTGCAGCTCTGGGATAGCGAGCAGCGGCTTGATTCCCGTTATGTCAAAATGCTTGTTGCTGCTTAATTTTGATATCTAATTAAGTGGAAAAGTACAGTCCACACTGTAATCCATGGCATCTTAACCAGCTGCTTGGGTATATTTAGAATTAATCTCCACTATGGAATCATCCTAATGTATGCAATTAAGAGTCTGCCGATGGCTAATTAGGTGTATTAGAATCAGGCAGCTTTTTTTTTTTTCCTCCTTTTTTCCCCCTTTCATTTTGGACTGTTGCAAACGTAAGAGTCTCTCCCTGCAGAGGTGGTCTTAATGCGACTCAAATTGAGTTAGGAAAACAGTGCAACTTCCGAATAAGTTCATCCATGGACAGCAGTATTTGCATTGTCCTATGCTTATTTGCGTGAGGCAACCTAATGTAGGAATGTCCAGGATTTCCTGGATCTATTTGCAGGATCTCAGTGACATGAAAGGGACTGGTCACAGCATAGAGGAGAGGTGGGACACAAAGATAAATATACTTTCCAACAGATCAAAGCAGGGAGACTCCCGGGCAGCACTCTGCAAGCCCTTGTTCATTTAGGGAGGAGAGGAATTATAGCGTGAGAGCTTTGCACCGCAGCTACATTTCCCTCCTCCATTCTACTTTTGAATGGAGCACTGTCTCCGAAAGAGTTATGATAAGAGGCACGGTTTGGTTTGTATATTATGTATCCGTGGTAAATACGGCAGGCAGCCTTTTACTACTGATAACGACTCTGCATTCATGTGGTTGGGGAAGTCCAAGAGCTGTGTTGTTCCCTGTTTTTGTTTTAACTTGGCCAGTGATCCAAATTGGGGGCAGTGAAGAGAGGAAGAAGGGAAGGCAGCGAGGAATCGAAGGGGTTGCCTCTATTGTCAATGAGAAGATAACTGGTAGCCTCCCCAGTGGAACGTATGCCAAGCCGTAATGACTTAGCTCTGCTTGAGCCAGCAAACACCAGCCGTGAACTTGGGAGTAAATATTCGTAAACAGATCTTCATTAGCCACAGAGAAAAATAGTGTGGGAGCCTGACTTTAAACCGAACTCTTGGGGCTAGAAATTCAGAGAAGCTGTTTTCTCATGCTGTCCAGAGCACAAATTATGCTCGGGTCTTTTAAGCATAGATAGTGAGGATTTCTAATATTATTTGAATGTGGAGTTTCAGGGTCAGCATGCTATAATTTCGTATCTGTGACATGCATCTCATGGATAACATATTTCTCCTGTGTTCTTTCATGAATACATATGACACTTTGTTTTTAATGGCCTGTGTTGTAAATCCTTTAACTTGTGTTTATGCAGAAGAACCTCCTGATTTTTTTTCCTGCCTCTCTTCCTTCTGGGGTGTATGTTGGAGACCCCCTGAGTTATAGTGTCTTTCTATTTTGAGAAAAGCAAGAAAAGCTCACGTGAAGGACTTTTTTTTCTGCTTTTCCTGTAACTAGTAAAAGTGAGAGAAAGGGAGATATTAATGTTAACTCCACAAATACCATTTTTTTAAATAATTAGTGCTCTCATTAAAATTTGTGTTTCTGTATCAAGGGGCCAATTAGGAAAATCTGAGAAGATTTGAAGGTATGTCATTTAAAATTAATATAGAAATTGTAAGTGATTTTCTCCTAGAGCTCTCATACAGAATCAGCTCTTGGTCATTTCACTGAAAGCACACAAGATGATCACAACTTTTTTTTTTTTTTTTTTGTAATTGGTGGCTGCCATAACATTTTCAAATTTTAGGTGAGCTCATGAAATCACCCAGGTCTTCATGCTGCAAACATTATTCTGTGTCTTAACATGTATGTAGTCGTGGCTTTCAAAAATGGGAAAATAATAAAAAGAAAAGATAACCTGAGCTTTCAAGTCTGCAACTCTGCCTTCATTAATGCGAGCGGATGGACTGGGAAAAACTCTCACCTTTTGTAGACGGGCAGCATTTAATCCAAAATCAGACTGGAGTGGAGCAAGCACTTCTCTCTTTCTCCTAATTTTCTCTTTTGTGCTCACTTAAGAAAAAAAAAAAGAAAAAAAATATATATACACACATATAGATATAGATTCTTTAATTTTTCAATATCAGAATAGTATTTTGGGTCACATATAACAGAAATAAAGCAGCCATGGCTAAATTGCTATTCATAGATTTCTTTTAATGGTTGAATGTTCCCAAGAGAAGCAGTTCCTCATAAATAAATAAATAAATAAATAAATAAATAAATAAATAAATAGCTTTTAAAAGAAACATTCACAAAAATTCATTTTTAATTTAAAATACAGTTTAGGTCAAACACAGTACAAAATCAAATATTAGAAATTATGAAGGAAAGTAAACCATGCCAAGAATTTGTGGTTTAAAAAAAAGTTAGCCAGAAGTTACAGTTTATGGTCGTTTTCCAGCTGTTCTAAAGAGTATTAGAGGCACATTCATCTCTTGCCGAAGTCTGGCAAATGACGTGCTTTATTAATAACTTATTGGTCAGTTTATTAAAATGTTGGATGGTGAAGAAACATGTTATCTGGTCCTAAAATTTATGTTATCAAAATTCATCTTCTTGTGTTTCTCCCTGTATTTGTATTTTAATTGAAACCTATCCTCTTCAGGGACACCTGGGTGGCTCAGTTGGTTGAGCGTCCGACTTTGGCTTGGGTCGTGATCTCACGGTTCGTGGGTTCGAGCCCTGTGTCAGGCTCTGTGCTGACATCTCAGAGCCTGGAGCCTGCTTTGGATACTGTGTCTCCCTCTCTCTCTGCTCTTCCTCCACTCACGCTCTTTCTCTCTCTCAAAAATAAATAAACATAAAAAGATTTTTAAAAAAGAAAAGAAAATCTATCATCCCCAACAAAGAGAATCTGTTTGACCGTAAGTCAAAATTCTCAGCTTAAGTATGTACAAAAAATGGGGGGGGGGGGGGGAAGGAAATGTTCATATAAAAATCATGAGAACTTCCTACCTGACTGATTAAAAATACTTTCGGCCCCCTGCTTGATTTCCTTAAGGTCCACCCTGACTTCTTAGAGAGAGACTTAAATGGAGCCTGCTTTACTTGCCTGGAATATTTGCATAGGACTGCGCCCAGCTATGCGTGTTCCTAAGGCAGGTGGAAATGGTTCTTTTTCAAACTTATTACATAGGAGTGGATATGCAAACCAGTTTGATAAACCTGAAACATGTCTAAATGGCATTTAAATTACATTAACACCTACTTGTACAGACACAGTTGAAAGGTCATGACCGACAAGTACCATCTTCACTGTAAATGTCTCATTTGCTGCTTTAAAACGGGAAGGCACCTTACTCCCTTGGTGCTGCTCAGTGGCTGTCGTGTTGCAAGTATTTCTGACAAGTGAGTGTTTATTTAGTGAGAATCCATTGTTCTAAAATGGACTGAGAGGGAGATTTCATATGAATGCATTTTTATTGCATTGTCTTCTCTTGGCTGTTCTTGATTCAGGGAACGGAAACCCGTAAAAAGGAAGCCCAAGATTTCTCAATCTCTCGGCCATTTTTTTTAAAGTGTGGAAAGTGCCTGTATTCGGGTTTTATAAAAACTGGTTTTGAAATCTCTGAAGAATTTGTTTAAAAAGTAGGTATACAGATTTTTTATTCCTGCAAGCAGAAAGAAGCACTGAGCTTTTGTTTTCATTCCTGACTAACTAGGCTAGGATTTCAGAGGTTTAGTATTCTAGCTACAGAAGATAAATTTACACATTGTTAAGATCGTTATACAAAGAAGATAAAGTAGAGAAATTAGGATTAAGTAGAGAAATACTTGTAAATAACAAAAGTTATTGTGACATTATCATGGAGTCTGTTGTGAATGGCTATTTATAAATATAAGAGAAAGCAGTTAGGCCTTATGATCAAAAAGTCAACTTTAATTATAAATTAAAAAGGAGGGGTGCCTGGATGGCTCAGTCAGTTAAGCGTCCTACTTTGGCTCAGGTCATGATCTCACTGCTTGTGGGTTCGAGCTCCGCGTTGGGCTCTGTGCTGACAGCTCAGAGCCTGGAACCTGCTTCGGATCCCGTGTCTCCCCCTCTCTCTGCCCCTCCCCACTCACACTCTGTCTCACTCTCTCTCAAAAGTAGATAAACATTACAAAAATTAAAATAAAAAGAAACTAGCTGAGGTTTAGAACAAGACCTTATCAGAGTTTAAATGGCTCCAAAGAAAATCCTATACACTCTTGGCACTTATAAGCAAAGAGCTTTACATATATTCAGTGCCTTAATAAACCCTTCTTGAAGTATGAAAAACAATTAGGCTACATTTTGTTGCATATTCAGATTTTCTTTCTGGGGGAGGGGACTGATATCTGAAATGCTATCTTCACTTCTAGTGTCCCATTCTTTGTGAAAGCCATTCAGTGAGTTGTGATTCATTAGTTGATTTGGCACAAATTTATTGAGCACCTGCTACGTGGCTGGTGCTGTTGCAGGTGCCAGGATTACAGCAAGGAACAAGGAAGAGGAGGGCTCCACTATTAAGAACTCCGAAAACATGGCAGCCCACTGGGAAAGATCTGTCTGTCAGGTGGCACATCATCACATTCACTCCTTTACTTGTTTAGGGCTTTAACCTGGAGCTCCACTTTCATATTTTACAGCTGGAAACTATGCCCGTGGATGCTACATAGGAACGATATAATTATAATGGCAGTAGGAATGGAAAAGAATGAATGTATCCACTTGATTTCAGAAATATGAAAAGGAAGGCTTGGTGATAGAACATTGAAAGGCTGGGAGTGAGGCAGCAGGCAGATGGTGGTGCTGTTAATCTCGGAAGTAGGAGAGCTACAGGGTGGGGAAAATGAGCTCACTTTTCACCCTGCTACGCCATCTACAGAGGAGTTACCAGAAGAGGAGTTTTCAGGAAATGTGGCAGGAAAGGGATAGAAGGGCCAAACAGTGAAAGAAATTCCATTTTGTGCCGGTGGGTTTCAGTTTTTTGTCCACTGGAGAGGTTGAAGCCAAGAAAGCATCACGGCCAATGGATGGCGTGCTTAGAGTTCATATTTAAAAATAGTGCTTGAATAGCCACGGGTAAGATGGAAGAAGGAAATACCAGATAAGAATTCTGGTATCCCTTTATTCCAAAAGAGATGATGGAGATCTGAACCAAAACTGTGGGGAGTAAGGGAGGAGAGAAATTGATGACACATTGAGGAGGGTGTGTACAACCAACACCAATCTTTCCTCCTTTACATATCCGTACACTTTGATCATTTCTTATGGTACCTACCTACTTTTCGTCATTGTATTCTAATTTACTTTTGCTGGACTGTAACATCTTACAGGGTACGCACTATATTGTACTCATCTTGTATATCCTAATGGGTCGAAGCATAGTGCTTCACTTATCATAGATGCATTAAATGTCAATTGGCTTTACTTTTGTTACACAACTGCAGCAAAATTCATTGGAAACTGAATAATGTACGTCTGGACCAAACCTTTAGGGACATTTGTTTCTACTTCCCTACTTTACCAATGAAAAGGCAGGAACCAGAGAAGTTGACTCATTCCCCAGAGTCACACAGTCACTTGGTGGGACAGGTGGCACCCAGTGCTAGGTTGATTTACTCTCGGTCCAATGATCTTGATCTGAGGTGCTCACCATTACCCACACACCCTTGTGCTTCATGTCAGTCGTTCTCGCTGCATACTCCGAATCACTCGGCATTGGAACTGGAAGCTTCTTCAAAGATGTCTGGTCCCTATTTCGCATATGTCCATATTTCACAGATGAGAAGTCAACTATGGGTCTGTGTGAGTTTGCTGGGGCTGCTATAACAAAGTGCTACAAATGAGATGGCTTCCAACAGAAATTTATTGTCACTCAATTCTGAAGACTAGAAGTCTGAGATCAAAGTGTTGGGAGGGTTGGTTCCTTCTGAGAGTGGTAAGGGAGAATCTGTTCCATGCCTTTCTCTTGGCTTCTGGTGGCCAAGCATCTGTTGGCTTGTAAATGGCATTCTCTCTGTGTACTTGCACATCATTTTCCTTCTGTTTGTGTATGTCCCTCCCTAAATTTCCCCCTTTTTAATGAAACTACAGTCAGATTAGGACCCACCCTCATGACCTCATTTTAACTTGACTATCTACAAAGACCCTATCTTTGTAGGTCACATTCACAGGTACTGAGAGAATTATAACCTCTTTTTTGGAGGGATACAAATCAACCTACAACAGGGATCAAGTTAGCACTATTGGTTGGAGTGTGGGTAGAAGTAGAACCTAGATCTCCAGACCTCAATGTCACTGCTCCCCGCTCTAGCCTCTTTCATCATATATCCCTCAATGGCAGTCAACCTTTAGCTTTTGAATGTTTGACATTACTTATTTCCTACAAATTCATTAAAAGTCTTTGGAAATGTCTGTCAGCCTACAAATCCTCAAAGTTCAGATAGAGGCAGTATGCATTTATTTTGAAGGCTTGATTTTTAAATCAAGTATTAGACCAAATTTGATGAAGACTTGGGAATTTCCTGAAGACAGTTCCCGCACATCTGATGCCCAGGCTGGGTTGATATTCCTTGGACTATTGGTCAGGTCCCCGTTAGCACTCTGTGGTATTTCCTGACCAGCCCCAACAGTGATTGGGTAGAGCCAGTCAGATTCAGGCACTGGATCTTTTTCTTTCAAACCAGAAATGTGGCTTCAAAATGAGCTTTTTCCTACTCCACATCCATCTACTCCCAAAGTAAGACTGAAAACTAAGGTTTTGTTTTTTTTTTTTTAGAGTCCTACATTATATGGCACTGCCTTCCTTTTTTCTCAATGGTCAAACAAAATGTAGTCACATCAAAAAGGAAACTCTCCAGGCAGAGCTGTCTTGTTTTCAACTAGCACAAAATAAAGGTTGTGGGAAAAGAAAGCCATTAGGTATCCCTCCTTTAAAGCAGCTCAGCCTATACCTTTCTCTGTGCCTTCTGACAATTTTTCTTTCTTCTTGGCTTAGATGAAAGGATGGGAGAAGTAAAGTTGAGGTCAAGTAAAAGGGAGTTTGGGGAAAGCTAAAGGAACATTTGTAATCATTCAGCAGTGGTAGGTAAGTGGAATTTCCAAAGAGGAACTGTGCACTTCATCTAGATAGTCTCCGTATTCCTATTTTACATCATCTGCCCCAAATCTAGTTCTTTTTTTTTTTTCCTCTCAAAGCAGGTTGGCAGCTGTCACCCTCCCACACTCACAGAAACAAACAAACAAACAAAAAAAAACTCTTGTTACCATTTTCAGGCTTTTCTGAGTAGCCCCTTGGGAATATCTTTCTTTCGCTGCTATTATAATTTTAATTTTTTTTAGCAAGCTGGATTTGGAAACAAGAAGCAATTACTAAAGAAGGCATTTCACCAGGGCCATGGGGGCATGGTTTTAATTTCTGTGCCCATGAGTGGGCTAATTGAAAATTCATTTGGCTGTTTGCATAATCAGCATGAGTGGTCAGTGGCCAGTTGCACCTGGAAACTCAGTTAACAGTGATAATTCCATCTTGGACCAGTAGATAGTGCCTTTATGATTCTATTCTACCCTCCTTTAATTTATCATCACCACCCAGACCATTTACTAAGTTTTATGGATGCTGGTCAAGTTTGCCACGTAGAATTTTTGAATCTGAATTCTGTCTTGCAAGATTTCCACATTTTTCCTATGAAACCACTATTTTGAAATAATGATTTCATAAAATCTCTGTGAATCATACTTGAAGTATAAAAACAGAACTGAAGAAACAGAAAGAACTAAAAGAAACAGATATATTATGGAATCAACAAATGTTGAAAGCTGATCAAATCACAAGAAGGGGAGCTGTCCCATTTTTGTTAGTTACTGTTGTATTTTACCCAAACTAATTGAGATTGAGCCTGAATTAATGAAATCTGGTTTATGGTCCAACTAAAAGAATAAAGATTCAAAGGATAATATTGGAGGTATTGTATCTAATGCTTAGGTACTAATATAATAGATAATAATTACCATCTATTACAAAGAAAAAATTTTAAATAAAATGCTTCTGATAGCACCAGGTAAAGATTCCAGCTTTCACTTTAGCACATGACCATCTGTAGTTGGCTTAACTCTAGCTGCTACTGAGTGCCAGCCTATAAAGTCCATTTCTGTAAAAATCAAAATAGAAAAAATATCTTTATATATTTATATATATTAATTTTATATGTTATATATACATATATATACACCCTGCATATATATATATGTATATGTTACATATATATATGTGTGTGTGTGTACATATGTGTGTGTATATATATGTATATGTGTGTGTGTATATATGTGTGTATATATATATGTATATATATATATATACACACACACACACACACACACATATATATATACATACACCCTGCAACCCCAGAGCTGTGTGTTTTGTGAATTATACAGCAAATGGTATGTCTGCTCATATGTGAAGTAGCAACTGGCTTAAACATAAAGTTTAGCTCTAACAAGGTCTCCTGGTAGGCAAGACCAGATCTTAGTGCCATTGTGATTCTTGTCTCCCCTAGTTCCTGTAAACAGTAGGTTCATTTGTATGAGAGAGAAAGAATCTAGCTTATGACACACTGCTCGCTCACCTTCTCTCCATGAATTTCGTTTGCGATCTCCGTGAGTCATTATGGCATCATTACAATTCTAGCATGATATGCTATTCGTTGAAAGATGTCAATGTTTTGCGGAACAGAGACACTACAGTTCAAAAACTGTGAGCGGGCAAATCAATGCCATGATTAACTGATATTAACGGACACCCTGAAGATTTAAAATGCTTGCTCTCTGTTTCAAGGAAGCAGCCGAGAAGAAAATGCCTAGCAGGGGTTAAAACCAGATGCCTGCACTGCAGCCTATTTCTGTCAACACTCCGTTCAGGAAATAAACATTTATGCTTTCTGAAATGAAAGTGTATTTTTGAAGACTAGCCGTCAGATATTTTTTGCCCTTCACACTTTCAAATGCTTAGCCTTTTCTGAAAGTTGACTGCAAAGTGCATCAGTTTGCCAGGGTAAAAAAAAAAAAAGTGCTTGACAAGTGCCCATGGCACCACTGCCATCCTCCGAAGTTTCTAGTAGAAGAAAGCAAGAGGGCTGGCACAGAACATACTTTCTTCAAGCCTATTACTTCAGGGGTACCTGCCTCTTGAGAAGCTTTTCAATCCTTCCAAGTGATGTTATTCCCAACTGTCATCTGGTTTATTTGGAGCACACTGTATTGCAGATAAACATGCTATTTAACTGCGGGTCAAGGTAGAGAGTCATTCTGCTAGCAAAATGCCTGAGATACATTAAATGGCACTGACTCCGGGACAGAGATGAAGAGAGATCCCAGTTGTCAGCGATAGGCATGGAATGGGCCGGAGCCGGGGAGGAAAAAAAAAAATGCACCATGGTATCAGTGTGTTTTAAAAAGCTGTAATATGGCTGAACATTTAAAACTATAAGCTGTCACACACCAAAGATTAAGATCCCAGGACGCACAAAACACGAGGTTCACACAACACGACTGCAAAGCATATTTTATTTCACTTGGGAGAGAGGTTTCTCTCCAAAGGTATCTGAATCCTATAGGTGATGAGAACCTCTAATTTGTAGCCCAGTAGCCATAAAACACCACTAAATGCCGGGTGAAGGTGCACACAAGTAATTATCATTGGGACACAAGCGTGTGTGTGCCAAGAGAGCAGTAAGAGTGTGTTTTTAAAAAATTCCTTAAACTCAGTTTAGTTAGATCTTGGACATTTAGGTTTTGATACTTTGCTCAGGTCCACTGGTAAAAATGTTATCCAGATATGCTTATATATGTAATGTGTCTTAAGCTAGCACTCCTAAGAGGCAGTAGAAGAACTTTGTGGAATTAAAAGCTAATGTCTGTGATGTATGCAGCCTCCTTAGTGAGCAGGTGAGCACGATAATCTCATAACAAGGCCATTTCACTGCCACGCAGGCATCTGGGCAGAAGCGACCTTTGCAACAGCTTCCAGATTGCAGAAGTGTGGTAGGAAAGGGTTAAAAGTGTTGCGATTCAGTTATTTCTAGAGCAAGAAGGGATAAAAGTCCGGACTTTTATTTATCCTCTATAAAGCATGGATTGTCCTTTTTCCTACCGTTTTGCAAAATTACACCTCCTTTAATCAGCTGAAATAGATTTGAGGATATCAGGCAAGCAAACTTGTCAAACCTATATTCATCATCACCTCCTCCCTCACCAAAAAATAAATAAATAAATAAAAATGAGAGAGATCATCTTTTTCTTTACCCTTTTTCTTCTTTTTATTTCATCAAGCAGTGAAAGAAAAAAGTTAAGTTTACAGGAAAGATACACGCACACGTACACACACAGAGCCATCGGCAGAGAGCAAACAAATTGCAGGGTCCACTTTAAAAAATGAAATTTTATTGTTTTTTGCTTAATTAAACCCCAAAGAAATGTGTGAAACGTTGTTATGGCTGAAAATTGTTAATTTGTAAATCACAGGGACAAAAGGGCCCCTGTGCAACTTTAAAGTTTCCGTGCACGTAAATGTCGATAGCGTGCCTTCTCCATCATCAGCACTAAATTCACATTGATGCCTCTTTTCTTCTCCGTATTGATCCTTCCATGAGAACGTAGATTTGTATCTGTTAATTAATGCGTCCTGAAACAGCGTTTGTATTAATCAGGCAGATAAGAAAAATTGGATGCCTGCATCCTCCTGACAACCGTAAAAGTGCTGGCCCTGATAAAATCGTGGATGGACCTCAATAAAAAAGTTCCTCCTTCCACTCAATAAACTAATCATCCTGCTTTTAATTATTCGGCAGAAAGATGTGTGGAGATTGGAGAATGTGTAAATCTATTTACTAACAGCAGTGTCGGGAGGGAGAATAGGGCTGTCACAGGAAGGTGCTGCGGGCTACGCGCTCTGTCCGTCTGCCGCTGCAGAAAAACTGCTGCTTGAGAGCCTGAAAAGGAACAAGAAAACTAAGGCAAAGGGAGAACAGCCATCCCTTTTGGCTCGTAACTTTCCGGATGAGCATTTATTTCTTCGTCTATTTCATGTACAAAAGAAATCGTACTATTCCCTTTTCTTGAGCGAGATATTTGGATTTGCATTGCATGTTTTTTTTCCTGGAAGGGGGAACAGAAAAAAGAGCACTAGTGTTTGTTTGTTGTCAGTGTAACATTCTTAAGATCAGAAGCAAATGGAGCCTAACCTACTCAGGCGAGGCCATTATTTTCCTCTTCTGACTGTTTGAAATGTTACCGATTGTTGTATCTTTATAGGAATTTATTTTTAATAAATGTGTTAATTATGCTGACCAAAACAAAAGGCACGGAAAAATAAAAAAAGATTGACACAGCCAGCTCAAAAGAAGCTCTGTCACGTAATGTGTAAACAGCTTGATAAACAATGAAAGAAATGCTTTTTACACACGTCTGAAGACCATCCTTGACAAAAGCTGGACTAATCCTTCTTGATGATCTTATTAAATACTTCTAGTTAATGGTGCCAAATGGCAAACCACTGTTTTTCACCAACAGGCCAGGAAATCACTTTCTTTTCCTTATTGTGCAGTAGTTTCTTATATCACACGGGACATGAACAATTTGATACGAATAAAAAATGGAACAACAGTGATGAGCATAAGCAGGAGCCTAAGTAGACTGGGCGGCAGTGGGTATTTATGAGAAAAAAATAGATTTCATAAGTTGCATTATTACAATTTTCTCCTATAGAATTATTAGTGGCAAGATCTTAAATCATAGTCCTGTGTCCTCAAAAACCACAGAGGTGGTCGATCGCTCTTGGAATTCCTGGGTATAATTTTGGAAATGAAAGTGAAGATTTAAGAAATATTTCTTTTTTTAGGACTCTTGGAAAAAGTAGGTGGCTGATCATCAGGTATCACCAAGACTTCCTTTTATTTTTATTTATTTACTTATTTATTTTGAAAGGGACTTCGTTTAGAATCCAGATCTAGTCCCTCTGAGATCTAAATAGACATTTTAACTCCTAGCTAGGTTTAAAGGCACAACTTCTGCTTTCCCTATTGAACCACATTTTCTTTCAAAATTTGTTTGCATGTTTTCTTAAGCTCAGAAGGAACTTGAAGCATGTGTGTGTGTTGTGTGTGAATGCAGACCAGATTGTTACTGAAGAACTAAAGCAGTCATATAGGTAGTTCGATAGTTAAGAAAAAAGTAATATTTGATATGGCTGCATTTATTGAACCTATGTTATACATTAGTATTTTGCTGGGTTTTATATTGTATTTCCCAAAAATAAAAATTGAGGTGCAGGTGAATTGTCTTGCTCATGGCGAAAGACACAGTAGCTGAGTGGGTCCAATATTTAAATTCAGGATCTGACTCTGCCTATATGCTATCCATGGAACCCCATTGCTTCCACAGTTAACTTTTTAAATAACTGGATCCTAATAAGAATAAACTCTGCCTTTTTGATTTGGTGAGGAGGCCAGGCTGCTAAGTAGTCTCCTCTCTCTCTCTCTCTCTCTCTCTCTCTCTCTCTCTCCCTCTCTCTCTTTCTCTTCCTTTTTAAAGAATGTTTTCTTTTTTCTTTTTTCTTTCCTTTTTTAAGTTTATTTGTTTTGAAAGAAGAAGAGTGAGTGTGGTAGCAGGGGAGGGGCAGAGAGGGAGAGAGAGAATCCCAAGCAGGTTCCACACTGTCAGTGCAGATCCTGATGTGGGGCTCAAGCTCAACAACTGTGAGATTGTAACCTCAGCCAAAATCAATAGTCAGACGCTCACCTGAGACACCCAGGCTCCCCTTCGACTCTCTTTTATACCAATAATCACCATTTTAAGACGACTTCATGCTAAATATCCGTGGGTGCAGAATCTCAAATTAAGAAGTCTCTTTCAGGTATCAGAATACCCATTATTCACTGAACGTCTGACTATTAGAGAGAAATGTTTCCAAATTGCACTCTACAGTGTGAGTCTAAACGTTTGTTTTCCTTTATTTTGGGATTCTTTTTTTTTAACCTTTATGTTGTTTATCAGTAGTAGTTTTTAGAGATGAAGTAGATGAAAACCTGACTTCCTGTAAGACATTTATAAAAACTCCAGCCAGAAATTGAGTATATTTAAAGACTACGTATTATTTTCTCCTGAAATGAAAGAAACAAAACTGCTTTTATGTTCTAGTCTCCTCAACTGTGTCCATAAAACTTATAAAAAGCACCAACAAGTTGAACTGGCTTGTGACTTTTACTTCGCCATTTGCAAAATGATCAGGGAAAAATGTAAGAGCATCTAATCAAAGCTCAGCATAATTTTGAGCACCGATGCAGAAGCCGACTACCATATGAAACTAATGTTGCATTATGAAATTATGGCTTTAAAGTAACTTGATCTGCCCATCTTCCCATGCAGGCTTCTCCACGCTGTCCCTGGCGGACCAGATGAGCCTTCTGCAGAGTGCTTGGATGGAAATTTTGATCCTTGGTGTCGTATACCGATCTCTTTCATTTGAGGATGAACTTGTCTATGCAGATGATTATATAATGGATGAAGACCAGTCCAAATTAGCAGGCCTTCTTGACCTAAATAATGCTATCCTGCAGCTGGTAAAGAAATACAAGAGCATGAAGCTGGAGAAAGAAGAATTTGTCACCCTCAAAGCAATAGCTCTTGCTAATTCAGGTTGGCATATTGACATAGTCATTGTTACATTTTTTAATATTTCAGTTTTACCCTTCCCTCAACTTCTTCAGGGATTTGCTAAACCCAGTTGTAAATTCTGTATGAGACAGCAAAATTATAGTCATTACAGCTTTCTAGTGAAAAGTTAGATACAGGAGAAATCAACTTGAATTATTTTTAGTATATTTACTTACTAAAAGCGGTGAAACTTTTGGCACCTAATGCATTTCCTAACTGGTAGTGTAAATGGCCACTCTCAGGACAAAATTACCTCCATTGTCTTGTAGGCACAAGTGAAAATACCTATGAATTATGGATACACAGAAACCTTTTCTCCCCCTCAAAAATGCACATTTTGCAATTGGAAAAACATATTTGGTGTTGTTTTAGCTTTGGTTATCAAAGAATCCTCTGTTTTCTTGTATTCTGGAGTTCTCTAGAAACCCAATTCTGCTGGAGTATTTCTCTGAAAGGTACCACCTATGCAGTAAGGGTTAAGAATTATGGGAATAAATGGTCTTTACATTTGAACTGAAATGTACTAAAATAGCAACCTCTGATAAGTAAAAATCGTTGCTGCTTTGTTGTTTTTCCCTTTGTGCCTCTCCTAATGCTTTATTGTGGTCTTAAGTCTCTGTTAGCATTTGCATAAAGTTCAGGATAGATCCCTCCTTAATGACGTGCCGATCATTAGATACCTGCATGTCAATAACATGCTCTGATGCTATGTACCATTGACAGTCACACCGTGCCCCTCCATCTGCTTTTGTTTTGACCCTATCTTTGAACTTTATCTTGGTTGCTGGCCAGTAGTTTTCCCTTTAATTACAAGAAGGAAACTGTCAATAAAATCTGTTAAATGGGATGCAATGAGTGGCTTGAATGGGCGGACGGCTATTTGTTCAAATTCTGCAGCATTCAAGGTATTGACAGTTTGTTTTCTGGGGCCATATGTGACGATCAATCTCAGGCTGGGCTCAGCCGCGCTGAAAAATGAAAAACCAGATTGCTTTTGCTTACTTGTGGATGACGACTTTGTGATTTGGCGCGGTCCTAGTGAGATGAGACCTTCTGCCCAAATTGCCCCCATGAGAGCCGGGGACGCGTGACTGTTTTTAGAAATAATTTTTAATTGATTTTGTAATTAACAGTTCATCTACAATATTGATGCATGCATCCTTGGACTGATAGGAGGGAAATTGTTTTCAACAATGAAGTTGTACTTTCCTATTTGTCTTCATAATGGAGTTTAGCATTGCGTACTTTTAATCGCGAATGTAGCCCCTTGCTTACCACACCATTCACCTCTTTTTTTTTTCCTACTCCCCTGTGAAACTGTAAAATATGATTCTTTATGACAAGTGGCACTGTTGATGCAAACTCTCAGATACCCCCTGTCTGCCTCTCTAGAAGAGAGTCAAAGTGGGAGACAGGAGAGAAAATTTTCCAAGAACACGTTAGTTTGCATGGACTTCACATTATAACATCTCTCATAATTAGGCGAAAGATTTCACAGCAGTGCTTTGGGGAAGAATTTGTGTTTGGTAGTCATACAGTGATTCTAATTTAAAACATATACTTGGTTAATTATTTTTAAAATACAGCGGGCATGTTTTATATCTTTTATATTACCTACTGCTTTTTAAAATTGTTAACTAATGAACGCTAAAACTTTATCAAAATTGTTAAAATCTTATAATTTTACATGCTAGATATATACTTTCTGGCCTGAATTAATTAGGAGCAGCATTTCTGTCCGTTGTTTAGAAGTGTAATCATTAATGTTTTGATATGTAAATATTCGAATCTCACAGACTCTGCTGTTGGGAGGAGGAAGTGACCTACTTTAGAGCCATGACTGGTGATTATAAAGTCTTTAAAGAGCTCGTTAGTTTGCTTTTCTTGTTTAAAGCCAGACATAGTGAACAGGCCCTCTCTCTTTTTCTCTTGTACTGTTAGTGAGTAACACTCACGCCGAAAATTTGGCCTTGTCACAGAGTTTTTCTGCAAGTGATTGTAACTTATTTTTTAGCTTCTCAATACCAAGAAAATTAACTGAACCAGAGTCCATGAAAAGGAGTAAAGATTAAGTACTTTAAGGACTATGTTGATGTGTAAATTGTGCCACCTCTCTTGGGTTGTATGGATATGGCCCTTTCCTCATGCATGCATCCTACGCGCCCCACCATTTTAGCATGTGATAAACCACTCAGAATATCTTTTTTTTTAAATTGTTTTAATGTTTATTTATTTATTTTTTTGAGAGAGAGAGAGAGAGAGAGAGCACGCGCACGCGCACGAGCAGGGGAAGGGCAGAGAGAGAGGGAGACACAGAATCTGAAGCAGGCTCCAGACTCAGAGCTGTCAGCACAGAGCCTGACGCAGGGCTCTAACTCCTGAACCATGAGATCACGACCTGGGCCGAAGTCAGATACTTAACTGACTGAACCACCCAGGCGCCCCAGAAAAGAATTTTTTTTCTCACACTGTCAATATGATGCTACTTTATTCCATTTTTTGGCCAGTATTTGGTTGACAGCAAATAAGTTGTAGATTCAGTTTTGCTTAGATCCAGGCTAAAAACACATCAGTATGAAAAATGTTTTAATACCTTTCATAGACACCCTAAAAAGCTCATAGATTTTCTTTTAGTATTTAGAAATTTCAGATTAACATCAGTGAGCTTTGGTGCAACAACAACAAAAAAATTATGTTTTAGTGTTAGTTATTTAGATACTTAGCATCCCCTCTATGGCTATAGGTGTTAACAACCCTTGTCTCGTTAATCTAAATTTCAGCTTATTTTAAATATCTGTCTTTATTCAATAATTACAAATATTGCACTTACGCTTGGGAAACAGGGAATCGTCTTCTTGATCAAGGCTGTCATATATTTTTGTAGCTCTGTTTCTGGCATGTGTGAATTCAGGAATTCTTACAGCACCAAAAACATCATTAGAAGTACTTTCCCTATCTTGAGGTATATGGCCAAAAAATAAAACCCAATATATTATGAACTAATGTTGTAATTCTCACATTCAAAATTTGAAAACCCCAAATAATTGTTCCTATTATTTTTGAAGGTAAAAAACTCACAGTTTCTTAAACTCTAAAATTTCCTACTTTTGACTTTTTTTTTTTTTTTTTTTGAGACAGAGACAGAGCATGAATGGGGGAGGGGCAGAGAGAGAGGGAGACACAGAATCGGAAGCAGGCTCCAGGCTCTGAGCCATCAGCCCAGAGCCCAACGTGGGGCTCGAACTCACGGAGTGCGAGATTGTGACCTGACCTGAAGTCGGATGCTTAACCAACTGAGCCACCCAGGCGCCCCTAAAATTTCCTACTTTTGAATGCCCATGACCTCTTAGCTGATTACCGCATCCCTAATATACTTCTGTGCAATCAAATTTAAAAAGGAAAATCTGGGCCCCAATTTTAACATTGTTATTGCTAGGCCCCAGTTCTCTCATCCATACACCAAGAAGTTAGTCTGATCTCTAGAATCCTTTCCATTTGGGGAATGTTATGATTCTGTAATTAATATTATGTCTTCAGTGGAAAATTTAGTGAAACATTACCACACACATTTTGGGTAAGATTACACCATGTGATTCTATTCTCTCTGTTTGGTTCTATTGATTCTTATGTCTAAGAATTTGTTTGACCCTATTCTCACTGTCCCCAGGAAAATGTACTCATTTTTATGTAACAGACGACTAAAGCAGCTTAAGAGGAAGAATAAACTTTTAGTCTGGTCATTCTCTTTTGCTCAGATCACAAGTGACACCTTCATAGCTGCCCCTCATACCTCATGTCACCCGGCCCTGCCCCCAACCTGGAGCCCTGTGAGCCCAGCCCATTCGAGAATAAACAGAATCATGATGCCTGGGTAGCTGAGTCGGTAGAGTGTCCAAATCTTGATTTCAGCTCAGGTCACGATCCCAGGGTCATGGGATCAAGCTCCAGGTTGGGCTCTGTGCAGAGCATGGAGCCTGCTTAAGATTTTCTCTCTCTCTGTCCCTCTGCCCCTTCCCCCACTCCTCTCTCTCTCTCTCTCTCTCTCTCTCAAAAAAAAAAAGAAAAAAAGAACTGAAAAAAATAAAAGAATAAACAGAATCTACAGGCTTAATGCTGAGTTTTTATTTCCATACCATACTTCTAGAATAATAGCATCTGTTAATATAAAACAGTGAGTAATATTTTGGTCATCAGTTTCAAATCCTAAGTAATTATAACCACATCCAGATAGTATTTTGTCCATGAGAACAAATGTTTGATGTGTAGAATTGTGATATAATTTCAAGGGATAGAAAGTTTATGATGACTGTAGGAGACTGGAATGAGGGCCATACTTAATCACAATATTTGGACCCTCATAAATTTGACCAAGTGTTTCTCAGTCTTTTTCCATTATCACTGCCTTGGGGTAGCCTTTTTAGATATTTTTTTCTTAATAAGTCCCCAGTGAAATATTAACATTACAAATATGTTACGTATCTGTTTGTGTACTGTATATATATGCATTTTACCTTTTAAAAGGATTTTTTTCACCACTTCCAAATTCCAAATTTCGCTTCCTTTGAGAATGCATGCTTTAGTCACATAACTTTTCTTGTCTGTAAAATGAGGTAGGTGAATTAAATAATGTCTCATATCTCCTAACTGGCCTAAAATTTTTATGTCAGTTACTTTTAAGTGAGAGCAGTGAGTTTGGTCATATATTTTTGTGTGTGTGTGTAGGTGAAGAATTTATAATATAGAAATATTAACATCTTCATGAATCTGAACATTTAGTGTAAAAGTGAAAAAACCTCTCTAGTCCCTTTGTATCTCCTGGGCCCTTAGACATAATTTTATTCAAATTTTGACTACATTTGGTGATTTGACATTTTAGATATTGACCAAGAGATTATCCTTTTTATTTTTTATTTTTTATTTTTTATTTTATTTTTTTTTTTTTATAAATCCCAGAATTTTTTTTTTTCAACGTTTATTTATTTTTGGGACAGAGAGAGACAGAGCATGAATGGGGGAGGCGCAGAGAGAGAGGGAGACACAGAATCGGAAGCAGGCTCCAGGCTCTGAGCCATCAGCCCAGAGCCCGACGCGGGGCTCGAACTCACAGACCGCGAGATCATGACCTGGCTGAAGTCAGACGCTTAACCGACTGTGCCACCCAGGCGCCCCAGATTATCCTTTTTAAAGAATCTTTCAGTAGACTTTTTTTTTCTCTTTTACTGGGGAATCTCATTTGCTTTCCACAACATGCCTGTGAGGTAAACCTGTCCAATGTCATTTTACAGGTAACTGAAGCGAGCTGATAAAGACGTGTGGCCGCCATGAGACAGAGGGCTGGGCCCTCTGTCCCTTGCTATCAATAAGCTATTTCTAGTCCACAAATAAGTATATAGCATGTCTTTAAAAGGGTCAGTGCAGAAGATTAGCAATTGCAATTTCACATCCGCCAACCTAAATTAGTACTTTCAATGTAGTTTAGAATTTTGCACCCACTTTATCTTGCTGTCTTCTTGGAATTAGAAGAGTACAAAACCACCCTTGAAAGTGACAAAAAAAAGAATTGGAGACAAAATTTTTACTGCATTTATAGCATTTTATAAGAAGCTAGTAATGGTGGGTCTTTTGTGGCAGGTAGATATTTATTCTTAACTTTTACCCAGACCAAACTGTAATTAATACTCTCCTCAAAATCAAAATTACGATTTTACATCCCCTAGTCTACTTTTCTTTGACTTTTGTTCAGATCTGCCATCACTGTTTTATTTTAATTTTGATTTTTTCAATGTTGATTCATTTTTGAGAGAGAGAGAGAGTAAGTGTGCCACTCAAGTGGGGGAGGGACAGTGAGAGAGGGGCACAGAGGATCCGAAGCAGCTATGTACTGACAGCAGAGAGCATTGACAACGCAGGGCTCAAACTCATGAACCATGAGATCATGACCTGAGCCAAAGTCTGAGACTTAAGCAACTGAGCCACCCAGGCACCCCTAATTTTGCTTAAGATGATACATTTGATTTGAAGCGGGTGGTGGATTTATTCAGTGTAACCTTTCATATATATTAGAAGTTCATACGTATTATGATATTTCAAATTTTTATGTGAAAAGTAAAATTGGGTTTTTAAGTGTTTCTTATCATATTTAGTGATCACTATGCCCTGACGTGGTGTGAGAAATATTTGCGGCAAGTGTCTCTGTGCTTCCAACTGGGTAATAAGCACATAAACGCTCTGCAATTGCTCTCCTTCTAGGGAATGACATAATATAACTTTATTTTCATTTACAGGTCTTAAGATAATGACGAATCCCTTACAAAAAGGTAACTAGCATGGTGCAGATCGTTTATGATACTGTGGAATGTTGAAATATTTACCACCCAAGTTGCTATCAACATTCACTTAAGGAGTATAATTGTCTTATCGCTTCTAGTAAAACAAGTTAGAAAGCTCCTGGATAAGTAGACACCAGAGGGAGACAGAAGGCCTTAAGTACTTGTAGGGAAATAGAACAGGCCTAGCAGGGAAATCTGACCGTGCAAGGTAAATAGAATAATGGTACCAATAATTTGGGATTTATGAAAGGGAAACCTGGAGGAACTATGGACTATGGATCTGTACTTTAACACTTGATATAAATACAGTAGAAGAGTGATTTGTGTGGCCTGTATAAACATCAAAGTCTGGCTCAATGGAGCAAGAAATGAGGAAAACAGCTATCCCAAAAAATACATATGTCTCAGTGGAAAGCTTTAAATCAATTCTGTTCTTCTCATCATAGTTAAGCACAAAATAAGAATTGCTATTGCTATTTCCAGCATTAGAATTATAACCTTTCTGCATTAGGAAAGACCCAAAAAGTTTTTTGGTCTAACCTCCTCCTTCATGTGTGAGCAGCTTCCCCTTGGCATATCTGCCAAGTGTCTCTACAATCTTGCTCAGAATATTGCCTAACTCACTAGTTTCTAGAAGGGACCATTCCATCAGAAGTTTCTCACTGTCCCTATCTCTGTCTCTTTTGTACCATTTTAATGTAAAATAAAACACAGAATTTAACACACACACACACAACCATATGTATAATTTAATGGGTGTTTTATTTTTTTATATTAATTTTTTTTATGTTTATTCATTTCTGAGAGAGAGACAGAGCATGAGCGGGGGAGGGCAGAGAGAGAGGGAGACACAGAATCTGAAACAGGTTCCAGGCTCTGAGCTGTCAGCACAGAGCCCGACACAGGGCTCAAACTCACAGACCGTGAGATCATGACCTGAGCCGAAGTTGGTTGCTCAACTGACGGAGCCACCCAGGTGCCTTTTTTTTTTTTTTAATTTTTATGGGTGTTTTAGTTTTCTATGGCTGCTGTAACAAATTACTGCAAGTTGGTGACTTCACACAATACATACTTATTCTCTTTCTGTTCTAGAGATCAGAAGGCCATAATCATGTTCACTAGGTTAAAACAAGATGTAGACAGAGCAGCAATCCTTCTGGAGGCTCTAGGGGAGGACCTGTTTCCTTGCTTTTTTCATCTTCTAGCGTGACATTCCTTGCATTGCTTGACACGTGGCACCTTCCTCCATCTTCAAAGCCAGCAGCATAGCATCATGAGTCAGTGGTAACATTGCCTCCTTCCGTTGCCTCTCTTTTATAAAGACACGTTTGATTTCATTGACGATCTTCCTGGATAATCTAGAATAATCTCCCATGGCCGATCCTTACTGGCAGCTGCAAAGTCTCCTTTGCCGTGTCAGGTACCATTCAGGTTCCCATGATGGGCTATCTGGATATCTTGGGGGCCATTGTGCAGTCTGTCATGGTGGCTGTATGAGCAAGGAGAAGACACAAAACTTTGCAAGATATCCCAGAAAACCCTCCATGTGTTTCATCCTCATGTCACCCCCCTCCTTTCTCTCAAAAGTAACCACTATCCTGTCCTGTTTTTTTTTATCACTTCCTCACCTTTCATTATAGCTTTATTGCTAAATGTGTATCCTCAGACATAATAGTCTAGTGTTGCCCATTTCAAAACAAATTTTTTGTAATGGATTTTTTTAACTCTCTTTTAATCTAAAAGTTCATCTTTCATTTTCATTTTCTTACAGTTTTTCTGTTAAAGAAGCCAGGGCATGTGACTTGCAGAGTTTCCCACAGTCAGGGCTTTACAGATTGCACACTTCAGGTGCAGTTCACGGTTTCTCTGCCCTTTGCATTTGTGCAAATTGGCGGCTGGATCCAGAGACTTAACCAGACTCGGGAGCAATCCCTATGGCACCTGTAGGAGGTGTGCTGCTCATTTGAGAGGCACATAATGTCTGGTTGTCTCAATGGGATGATAGCAGCTGCTGATGCTCTTTGCCTAAATCTGTTTGTCACTGAGGGTTGAAAAATGATGACTTATAATTTTTTCATCTCTTGTTTTCTTTCAACCACTGGGATACTTACATAAAGTGACGCTTTTGTTCATCTCTTATCTGATTACCAATGATACGGTTTACATAGGAGCTTGATTCTTTCCCGTCATTCACCAGTTTTCAAAACCAAGAATTGATGGCCTGTCTTTTTCAAATACCATTATAACCAAATGTATTTAAACATACTCAGTGGATTTTAATCAATTGCAATTATAATCCTTTTGGAAGCTCAAATTGCCCTCTTTGGGGTCAGCAGGAATCTCTTCAGGTTGGCTTCTGGAATCTTTCTGAATGATTTAGTAATTGTAGATAGTGTCTTTTCTATCCAGCTTAAGATGCTCTGTTCTTACCTTAAATATTTCCCAGCTGAATCCTGGAATCTAATTACAATCTGGGTGCTAGGTTGCTCATTGTTCGTTTCTCCATTCCCGGCTTGGCCATCCTTCCTAGGTCTCTTCAGTGAACAGAACTAGGAACACACACAATTCTAATCTCCTGTGTGTGTGTGTGTGTGTGTGTGTGTGTGTGTGTGTGTGTGTGTGTATCTTGGGGATACCTTGTCACTTAGTTTTGTTTGTAAGTGTTGTCTGTGGGTTTTTAGTTTGGCCATTTAGTTCTATTTTTTTTATGTGCAGATTTGAAGAGATTAAACAATTTTGCTGCCACCACTGCCATCTTCCTAGAATCCTGCCTACCGATTTTTAATTAAAAGTTTATGATTGGCATCACTTTTGGAAATTTAGGATCAAGTATCAGTGCTAATCAAGAGCCAGTTTGCATTGTTATCAACAAATGTCCCTCAATTTCCAGCTGATTGCAACCACGAGAGTCACTGTTAGACATATATTGCATATAAAACTTTTGAGATCAAATTATCTTTTAGAAAACAGACCTTTGCTCACTTCTTTTTCCATCATGTTGTGCTTCATTCATTTAGTGATCAGAGAGTCTCATTGGCTCACCTTTCATTTCCCCTATTCATGTAGGCAATTTACAAACACTAAAGAAATCAACACTTGGGTTCCACAGAAAAAAACGGTTACTCTGAGTGTTGATTTATATTAGGTACTAGACTTTGCTCTGAATATGCTTTGCCTATTTTTAATATTCATTTCCACCCTCAAAATAAGATTTGGAACCATTGAGAAAGTATTGCCAAGAAAATATTGCCAAGAAAATATTGTCTTAAAGACAGCTCCCAGATAGGATTTGGACATTCTGGAGTAGCTGTGCCCATGCCCACAATAGTTAAAATTTTTACCATAGAGAAAGGCAGTATTTTATTCCAGGTGAAATGCAAAAATAAAATCTTCTTCTGCAATGGCTCTGAGTCTCACTGAATTTTGCAACTGTAGGTGTGAGGATATTTAGCTCTCTTCCCAAAGTAAATGGTCTCAGCTAGACATGTTCCTTTAGGATCTCACTTCACAGAGTAAAATATTGGCACTTAATGAGAGGGTTCTATTTTATTACTAAGTGCTGAAATTTAATATATGGGTGACAATGTATGTATCATTTGAATGTTTGTTATCTTTTGAAATCTGGATTCTTTTAGCAGTATGGTTTTATAGTTCAACAACCCTGGCTTGGCCATAGAAGCACCTAGATGTTTAAAACCACCGAAGATGCCTTGGATCTAGCTCCAAGATTCTGATAATAGGCCTGGGCTTGGGCCCAGACATCCTAGTTTTATTAACCATTGACCCAGTGTTTTTAATGTACAGCCTCACCCTATCTAGTTAGTTCATAAGCCTATGATTCCCTTTATTAAATTTTGCTGCTTTTCATTAGCACAAATACCGGGGCTGTTTCCTTTAAAATATAAAGTTAAACAGAAACCAGCACTAACAACCAATGCTAAATAATTCCATAAATTAATGCCAGTTCTATTGAGCCTGGCATAAATGTATAAATGTAGCCAAAAGAACAAAACAGAGATTAAAGCCACAGAGCCAGAACTTGAACTAGGATCCCTAATGGAGATTAATATTTTCTTCAGCAGTCTGCCAGCTGAATCATGGTCTAATTAAATAGTTCAGATTTAGTGAGTTTGCATTTAAAGTATTAGCAGATCCGAGAATGGGTAAAGCTAGAATGAGTTAGAATCTTTTCTGTAAATGGGAAGTTAAATTATCATAGTAATTTGATTAAATCATTTTTAAATCTCTCAAGCTAAATCACAGCCTTTAAAGAATAGTTTGAAGTCTTAATTGCTGTTTGTGAGCATATCTCTCTGCTATTTGTTCTCGCCTCATTTCCTGTGACATCCTATAATATATCTCCTGCTGGGCAAGAATAGTGGGGAAGGCAAGGCTTGGGGCGGGGGCTGAAGTGACTGCAGCTCACTTCCAGCTTTTAGAGATCTGCCATGGAGAAGGACGTTTAGATACTTAGGAACAGGACCAAAGAATGGAAGTTGTAGACAGATTTGGGAAGATCTGAAGAGGACACTTCTAATAATCGGTTCTGTCCCTTGTAAAATAGAATGCTCTACATGCAACTAGAAATGTCTTCATTAAAAATGTTGTAAAGAAGGTTCTTGGTGAAGATGGCAAGTTGAATAACGTGAACTCAGGGGATAATTATAACTCACTTTTTAAAAAAAGGAAATGCCATGTGCAGCATCACACATTCTGGCAGCATGTGATTCAAAGAAACCTGAGTCAAGCCGAACTGTGACACTACCACTGCCACATGAAATAAGGCAGTGTCACCCCAAACAGTTACTTAATATGTGGTGTATTTATCATATTTATTCTGCTTTTTTTTTTGGTCTGATGGGACAAGTTTTTTCGTATTAATTTTGTCTGTGAGGATGCAATTCCTCTCTTCCCCACCCATTTATTCCCATTTTCACGCAGAGTGCTTTGAGTTCCGGGACAGATTGAGTAGGTCCCACCTTATCTCCCTTCCCTTATGTGCAAAGTCTTTTTTCTTTCTTTCTTTCTTTCTTTCTTTCTTTCTTTCTTTCTTTCTTTCTTTCTCTCTCTCGCTCTTTTTTTTTTTTTTTTTTTTTTTTTGGTGTGCTTTTTTGTTTGTTTGTTTTTGTTTTGTACCTGGACACTCACCGTGAGTGTGTGTCCGTGCCCATTTCCCTTCAGACAGCATTTAAGAGTAAAAATAGAAAACAAATAGCCCATGTTGTCATCTGCATGACAGTTTTTCCCTCACTAACGTTACCAACCATTCGACATCTTTGACAATTACGTGTGCTGTTGCTATGAGAAGGCACATAGGAAGTGGATGGGATTGTCATTTCTGAAAGGGTCCAGAGTGAAGAGAAGCCTAGCTAGCAACTATCCATAGGGAAAGGCTAGGTTAAGTACCGAGGAATGTCCTGGGTTCCACTCCACCACCAGCAACATTAACCACGTGGGAGAGTTCCTTCTCTTGGCTCAAACAGGCACGCAGGAGTTGAGTCTTGAGCGGGGAAACACCAATAAGCCTCTCTGTTCCAGATCATTCAAAACTCTTTTAGAGAAGTGTGTTATTAACCACCTAATGTAAATAGTGGTCAGTTTACCAACGATGTGATGAAACAATTTAAAACTGACAGGGTAACAGAAAAAAACAACAAAATACAAACAAGTTTTTAAAACATGTTCCTGGTTACAGCTACCAACGTTTTAATTACTTTGCCATATTTTTTTTTTATCATATGTTTTTAGCCACTTGGTTGTAAATTACATTTCCTCTCTCTTTTGTGTGCGTGTGACCTGTTATTTGAATTATATGAAAGATGAGGCTAACTACATATATCTTAGAGCTCTGCATTCTCAGAGAACGAGAATTATTAAACGTGAAGAATCCCCCAAAGACTCCATTATGTGTAATTAACAGATAAACTGTCATCAGAATCAATAAAACGTGCTAAATGATTCAAACTTGTATATAATTAAGTGTCTGTTTTAGAGCTACAGCGGTAACTTTTCTTTTTCCTCGAATCTCACATTTCTCAAAAGAATAATTGTGGCAACACTGTTAACCCTTTCCTTGCCTGATTGAATTAGATTTTTAAATTAGTCACTTAAAGTTCACCTTCACAAATGTGAAAAATATTTCAGAACTCATTAATCTAAAGACTTCATTTGTTTTTCACTAGAAGCAGGCTGTGGAAAGATGCTTTAAAGAACTGTTACTAGGACACTGAAAATCTTAAACGGACAAGCAATTTACTGTGATTTCTGCCTATTACTGAACATGGTGTCAGATTCAGTGTATTTACATGGTGTTCTTAAAACCTTGCTCATCTACTTTTTTTTTTTTTACTTTCGGGAAATATGGGCTTTTTAAGGGCAAGGTCATAATTTTAGACAATTTTACCTCCACAGGTAAACTATAATATAATTTTAATTTAATATAATTTAAAATATTTAAATTTAATATAATATAAAATAAATTTATATATAAATACATATAATATAATATAATATAATATAAATTTAATATAATATAAAATTATAAAAATATATAATTATAAAATTATATAATTATAAAATTATAAAATTATAAAATATAAAATTATTATAAAATTAAAAGGTCAACTTTTAATAGATGACCTTTGATAATTGTTGAATGAGTGAATAAATACATGGATGAGATAATGAATAAAGTAACCAAAATTGTAATCTCTTAAAAGAAATTCTTCTCTGCTCAGTTTTAGGAGAAAACACACACACACACACACACACACACACACACACACACTTTTAAATAATGGATTTTTTGCAGTAATTTCCATGTTCTCAATCCATACTGGTAATAATCTACAGTAGGGAAATCTAGAGAAAAAATAGAGATTTTTGAAATGTAAACTTCTCTGAGCAAATCACAGGTTAGAATTTAGAGTCGTTCAAGAATAATATTTAAGGGCGCCTGGGTGGCTCAGTCAGTTGAGCGTCCGACTTCGGCTCAGGTCATGATCTGTGATCCGTGAGTGTGAGCCCCGCGTCGGGCTCTGTGCTGACGGCTGAGAGCCTGGAGCCTCCTTCAGATTCTATGTCTCCCTCTCTCTCTGCCCCTCCCCTGCTCATGCTCTCTCTGTCAAAAATAAATAAATAAACATTTAAAAAAATTTTTTTTAATTTAACTTCCATAACTGTAATCTACACATCGGTTGGGGGTTTTTTCCTCACTATTATTGATATTGCTGCTCTGTGTTTTGCTTTGTTGTGCAGACTCCATGCACATAGAAGACGTCGAAGCTGTTCAGAAGCTTCAGGATGTGTTACACGAGGCCCTGCAGGATTATGAGGCCGGCCAGCACGTGGAGGACCCGCGCAGGGCCGGCAAGATGCTGATGACCCTGCCGCTCCTGAGGCAGACCTCCACCAAGGCCGTGCAGCACTTCTACAACATCAAACTAGAAGGCAAAGTCCCCATGCACAAACTGTTTTTGGAAATGCTGGAGGCCAAGGTCTGACTAAAAGTTTCCTGGGCCTTCCTATTCTGCACGCCGAAAAAGGGAAAATAAACCCAAGAGTGATGTCGAAGAAACTTAGAGTTTAGTCAACAACATCAAAAATCAACGGACTGCACTGATAATTTAGCAGCAAGACTATGAAGCAGCTTTCAGATTCCTCCGTATCTTCCCGATGAGTTTCTTTCTACCTTATCTCCTCTCCTTTCTCCCTTTCTTCTCTCATTTCTTTTGCTCTTTTTTTTCTCCTTCCCTTATTCCTCCTTTCCCTCATCTCTTAGCTTTCTTCATTACTGATTCCCACTTGCCTTCATTTCCTTCCTTCTGTCCTTCCTTCCTCCTCCTCCTCTCTTTTCCTCTCTTCCTTCCTCCTTCTCCTTCTCTTTTCTCATCCTTCCCCTTTCTCCTAAATTTCACATATGTCTAGTTGTAAGGAAATTGTCCCTTTCCTTTCCTTTTTCCTTTCCTTTCCTTTCCTTTCCTTTCCTTTCCTTTCTCTTCCTTCCTTCCTTCCTTCCTTCCTTCCTTCCTTCCTTCCTTCTGCTGCTGAACTTCTAAAAGAGGTCTCTAACTGAAGAGAGATGGAAGGCAGCCCTGCCAAAGGATGGAAATCCATAATATGGATGCCAGTGAGCTTGTTGTGAACCATAACGTCCCCAGTGACTAAGGAATCAAAGAGAGAGAACCAACGTACCTAAAAGTACAGTGCAACACAAACAAATTGACTGAGTGCAGTATTAGCTTTCACGGGAGCAGCCTCTAATTAGACAACTTAAGCGACGTTGCATCGGCTGCTTCTTATCATTGCTTTTCCATCTAGATCAGTTACAGCCATTTGATTCCTTAATTGTTTTTTCAAGTCTTCCAGGTATTTGTTAGTTTAGCTACTATGTAACTTTTTCAGGGAATAGTTTAAGCTTTATTCATTCATGCAATACTAAAGAGAAATAAGAATACTGCAATTTTGTGCTGGCTTTGAACAATTATGAACAATAATGAAGGACAAATGAATCCTGAAGGAAGATTTTTAAAAATGTTTTGTTTCTTCTTACAAATGGAGATTTTTTTGTACCAGCTTTACCACTTTTCAGCCATTTATTAATATGGGAATTTAACTTACTCAAGCAATAGTTGAAGGGAAGGTGCATATTATCACGGATGCAATTTATGTTGTGTGCCAGTCTGGTCCCAAACATCAGTTTCTTAACACGAGCGCCAGTTTACCTAAATGTTCACTGACACAAAGGATTAGATTACACCTACAGTGACTCCAAGCAGTCACGTATCTTACGCACTGCACATGGAGAACAGATCCGTAGAATTATCAGGAGTGCGCCTCTCTACCCGGGAGGTACAGTTGCCATACGATTTCTAGCTGCCATGGTGGTTAGGAATGAGATACTGCCTGTTTGCAAAGTTACAGACCTTGTCTCAGAAGGAGCTGTGAGCCAGTATTCACTTAAGAGGCAATAAGGCAAATGCCAGAAATTGAGGAAAAAAAAAAATCATCAAAGACAGCAGACGCCTGACCAAATTCTAAAACCTAATCTTTATGAGTTTATTCATTTAGGAATGTTTGTTTAAATTAATCTGCAGTTTTTACCAAGAGCTAAGCCAATATATATGCTTTTCAACCAGTATTGTCACAGCAAGAAAGTCAGTCAGGTTCCAGACTGTTAAGAGGTGTAATCTAATGAAGAAATCAATTAGATGCCCCCGAAATCTACAGTCGCTGAATAACCAATAAACAGTAACCTCCATCAAATGCTATACCAATGGACCAGTGTTAGTAGCTGCTCCCTGTACTATGTGAACAGTCTTATTCTATGTACACAGATGTAATTAAAATTGTAATCCTAACAAACAAAAGAAATGTAGTTCAGCTTTTCAATGTTTCATGTTTGCTGTGCTTTTCTGAACTTTATGTTGCATTCGGAGACTGTCGTCTTGTTCTTCTTGTGGTGTTTGGATTCTTGTGGTGTGTGCTTTTAGACACAGGGTAGAATTAGAGACAATATTGGATGTACAATTCCTCAGGAGACTACAGTAGTATATTCTATTCCTTACCAGTAATAAGGTTCTTCCTAATAATAATTAAGAGATTGAAACTCCAAACAAGTACTCATTATGAACAGATACACATCAAAATCATAATAATATTTTCAAAACAAGGAATAATTTCTCTAATGGTTTATTATAGAATACCAATGTATAGCTTAGAAATTAAAACTTTGACTATTTCAAGAATATAGATAAGTCTAATTTTTAAATGCTGTATATATGGCTTTCACTCAATCATCTCTCAGATGTTGTTATTAACTAGCTCTGTGTTGTTGCAAAACTTTTTGGTGCGGACACGTTTCCAAAACTATTGCTACTTTGTGTGCTTTAAACAAAATACCTTGGGTTGGTGTTTCATCAGCCTAGTGCTAGGAATACTGTGTATCTATCATTAGCTATATGGGACTATATCGTAGATTGTGGTTTCTCAGTAGAGAAGTGACTGTAGTGTGACTCTAGATAAATCATCATTAGCAATTCATTCAGATGGTCAATAACTTGAAATTTATAGCTGTGATAGGAGTTCAGAAATTGGCACATCCCTTTAAAAATAACAACAGAAAATACAACTCCTGGGAACAAAAAGGTGCTGATTCTATAAGATTATTTATATATGTAAGTATTTAAAAAGATTATTTTCCAGAAAGTCGGTGCAGGGTTTAAGTTGCTACTGTTCAACCACACTATATAGAAGTAAAATAGATGCGATGTATACGTTGTTTTCACTGTATCACATTAAAGTACTTGGGCTTCAGAAGTCAGAGCCAACCAACTGAAAACAGGAGCTGGAGATGTGCGAAAGGAATGAGGTACCAATCTTAGTTTTCAGTTTAAGTGACTCTTGGCGTTTCCAAGAACAAGCATCTCACATGTAGGAGACACGACTTTAAAAGGCAGATCCAAAAGAGCTGCACGGGCTTTGGGGTCAATGCTCATCTTAAACCTCGCTCGAGGTAAGTTTTTTTCAAGTTTCAAGCAAGGCCATTTACTTAATGTGAAGTTTTGGGAAGGTATGAAAGAGTATGTTTTCACCATATGATTTGAACTTTCATTTCGCTTCTTTTAGGTTTGTTCTTATTTAAAGCAATATGATTGTGTGGCTATCCGTAGTTACACTTGTGTTTCAATCAGATCAGATTGTTGTATTTATTCCACTATTTTGCATTTAAATGATAACATAAAAGATATGAAATATTTAAAACTGCTATTTTTCTTATAGAAGAGAAAATGGGTGTTGGTGATTGTATTTTAATTATTTAAGCGTCTCTGTTTACCTGCCTAGGAAAACATTTTATGGCAGTCTTATGTGCAAAGATCGTAAAAGGACAAAAAATTTAAACTGCTTATCATAATCCAGGAGTTGCATTATAGCCAGTAGTAAAAAGAATAATAATAATAATAAAACCATGTCTATAGCTGTAGATGGGCTTCACATCTGTAAAGCAATCAATTGTATATTTTTGTGATGTGTACCATACTGTGTGCTCCAGCAAATGTCCATTTGTGTAAATGTATTTATTTTATATTGTATATATTGTTAAATGCAAAAAGGAGATATGATTCTGTAACTCCAATCAGTTCAGATGTGTAACTCAAATTATTATGCCTTTCAGGATGACGGTAGAGCAATATTAAACAAGCTTCCACTTTTGATGGCTCTTTTGTATTGTGTTTCTTTCTTTTTTGTTCCCCCCACCGAAGAACCGAATCAGTAAACACTGCCCTTTGTCGCTTCCATTCAAAAAGGATCTCTGAGTACCTATTCCCTAAAAATAAAGTAGGACTTTAAATAAGAGCTATATAAAGGCTTGTCAGAATGAATTCTAGGGTGCCAAGAGACATTTTGCATATTTAAGAGTATGCAAAGTGTCTCATGGCACATTAGAATTCATTCTGACAAGCCTTTATATAGCTCTCATTTAATCTTAAAGCATCTCCACATCATCCTGCATTACTCAAAATCATCGCCTCTATGTCAATGTCATAACAGAAAACTTTCTCCCTATTTTAAGATCATATTAAAACCTGCTAGAGATACCTATTATTTCCCTCCATCCACAATTAAATCATGTGCTTGCACGCAGCTCGTCGGCGAGCTGCAGGCTCTCCCGGAGCAGCCGTGGAGTCGCTGGCCAGATTTCCTGAATGGGAAATCAACAGAGACCTTGCAGATCCGTGTGCGCGAGGAGGGGGAGCTGTCTCCGAATTCAAGAGGGTTAAAGGCACTGCTGACAGCAAACGGCCTCCCCTTGCTTTCGTTCCGAGAGGTCACGGCCCTTGTTGCCCTGGGTCAAGCTGCACGTCCACAGGACCCTCCTGGAGCCGTCACCGAGGTGCTAATATGTGCTTTCTTGGCTTCTCTGCCCATCTTGCGTTTTGTCGTTGTGTTTGGCCACCGTATTTCTCACCTTTCAGAGGTGGCCCGTTCTCTCGCACCAGCTGATGACACAAAGGCCACCGAACGCAATCCGATTTAGGGGCATGAGATTACCTAAATCACCAAGATACCCTAGCTAGCAGCATCACTCACGGGTCTCTTCCTCTTTCAATGTCCTTTGAGTGGCAATAGCGCGACAGAGACTCTGAGGTGTTTTAGTTTTGATATTTGCAAAGTATTCGCGGGGACCTGACACCATGCGAGGGACAAGCCCAACAGGAAGAAGCTGCCTGTGATCTTTCAGTGAGGTCCTCATTTAAACACATGTAAGTCGCAGGCGAATGCTTTTAAGAAAAATGTCAGACTTCTCTTGCTGCTTTTTGGAATTCTGAATTATTACGGAGTCACTTTTCTGGTACTGACGTAGTTATCAGAGATGCCTCAGGTGTAAAAGAAAATAAAATAGGATTTTGACATTTTAACATGTTTATTTCTTGATATACAAACAGTGAATACCTCTGACAAACGGCTTGCGTATTTGTGTCAAGGGATTACTTTTCTTTTCACCTGTTGTTTATAAGTCACTTTTGGCTTTAAACTAGTGATTCCCAAACATGGCCACATATTGGAATCACCTGAAGAGCGTTCAGAATTCCTGACATCCTCCACCCACAGAAGTTAGGGGATTAATTGTGGCCCGGGCTTCTGAACAGTTAAAAAATCATCTCCGGGTGATTCAAATGGGCAGATGTGAAAACATAGGAAGAAAACGTAAATTGTTACACGTTCCTCAAAGAGGCCAGGGAGATCCTAAAAAAATAAAAACTCGCACATTGGCTCTGAACTTTTGTGAGGGTTTTAGACTATTTTTTTTAATATCATGACAAAAGATTAAGCCTTGTTTTTAATCACAAAGCCAATGAGATGCATTTGGATTGTTTCAGCCACCACCTCCCCTGTCCCCCTCACACACTGCCTGATCATCTCTTCCCATCCATCCTTCCCCAGACACATGGGGGACACGTTCTATTTGATGACTCCCACTCCTCATCTTTTATATGGTCATGTCCCATATAAAAGCAGAAATGTGCCTGGATGGTCCAGTTGGTTAACCATATAAAAGCAGAAATACCTGCTCCAAAGCTTATGCAGAATATCTCACAATCCCCTTTAAGAAAAAAAAAATCCTGCTCATTTGACCTTTCCATGTGCTTTCAAGTGAATTTAGGTGTGGTTTAAATACCTGTTTTTCCCTACTTAAAAACAAAAACAAACAAACAAAAAAAAAACAGAAGCAAAATTAGAACAAAATTCATTTCTCACAATGACCTGTCTTACCTACGTTTTCCAAGCTTCAGATTTAGGTAAGCAAGAGGTAGAAATGGTAACAGAAATAAGAGTCTTTCACTCTTGGGCCTATGCAAAAACTTTAGGTACATTTTGCTTTTTGCCAACTTTCATTTGCGATTAATCTGTAAAACAAAAGAGGTGTGTTTAAATTTCTTGTTTCATCCACCATGGTTTATGAACTGAGTGGATTCTTCCGTAGTCCAATAGATACAGAAGTGGTTAAGTCAGGTTCTCAGGCCCTTTCGCATCCAGAAGTCTGGCTTCTCGGGCCCCTTGGTGGTGTGGAAAAAACAAAATGAAACAAGTAGCCTCAGATTGATTGCCCACCTCATCTTATTATGAAACAAAACAGAAAAGAAAAGAATTTCAAAATATAATCCCCCTTTCCCAGGAGTATTTATCTTGTTCTCCATGAAGTTAAAGGTCTGAAATAATGTGCCCATCAGGGGCTCAATGTTGCATGTCCATGACAGTTGGTCCAAGGGCTTGTTATGATGGTAATGACCTCCTGAAACGTGAGCTTGGATCGCAACAATACCATTGCTACCAGCTCACCCGCTGGGAGAAATATTTTATTATTGTCAAATGTCCTCCATAGAGATTTGTTTTGCCTGTTCCTGTTTAAATTAAATTCAAAGCCGAACTGCATTACTATTTCTCTGGAGTATATTTGAGATAAACAACTAGTCTCAAAATTTAGGATTCCTGGCTAGTTCAAATTTGTTTATTAGCAGAAAAATTACAATAGGTGACACCATAGCTGCAGGAATGTTATGATTGCAGCCTCACAAGAGATTTACATACCAAGTCCATGACCTAAAAAAAAAAGAGACAGAGAAAGACAGAGAACTCCCTCTTCATTACAGATGCCAGCCAGATTAATAATTAACTATTCCATCAATTGGACAACCTTAAAAAAAGAAAAGATGTCCCAATATACTAATGCATTGCCGTAACATGCCACAGAATTTTGGCCATGAGAAAATTTGCCCCAAGTAGGAAGTGTTTTAAATTTAAAGTCATAAATCAAGAGTGCGTGTAAAAATATTTTTAAACAGCAGCCAAGTATAAATAGCACAGAAGCCCAAAGCATGAATTAAAATGCTCTTTGAGCATAGTATACTTTTTCCAGCGTTATTTTTTTAAAAAAGAATTAAATGTCCTAGAATATACAGAATTACTTGGACCATTGGGCCACAGGCCCTGTAATGCAGCTTTGGCAAAGGATTCTGCAACAGTGAAGCTTCAGTCAATACACATTTTGTCACGTGCAGTCAAATTAAAATGGGACCTTACTCCACCAAAAAAAATGCCCGTTACCTTTGTGACAACATCCCGGAGGCCCATGTGTTCCATAATGGCCTGAACTCTGGAGAGCTGCTTTTGGGAAATGCAAATAAGCTGCTGAGAGGGGTGACTAAGGACCTAACAGGAAAACATTTCAGACTATTCAGACTAGCGGGAGCATTAAATCACAGTATTCACACTCCAGTCCCATCCGCCATGCTCAGCCGAATTTCACAGTTTTGTTGGGAAGTGAGGAACCGTCTGCTATTAAAAAAATAACAGCACAGAACACTAACGTCAGAAGAGCAGTTTCTAAAATGAGGTCTAGGGCTATATGCAACGGTTGGCTTTTTTTCCTTATAGGCATTGGTTTCATGTCATTACAAATGAAAAATACTAAACATTAGTGCAAAAAGAAGAGAAAGAAAGAAAGAAAGAAAGCCCTCCAGATCCTTTTGTATTAATCTGTTTGAGATTCGTTATCTCCACTAGACTTGTATTTTGCCTTGGTCTTCTTCCTTTAGTGAACAAAATGAATTGATAAGCCCTAAAGTATCAACTCTTTGCTTACAAGTCAAAACAGATATATAGCCTATATTTTTAAGGACATGTATGGAAAAACATCCCTTCCTCCACAGAAATAAATATGTAGTTGAGAATAATCTCCAGGCTGGATAAGAAATAAACTGATGTTTAGATATGATGATGTTTTTACACATAAGGAATTCTATACCACGTGACTTCCTTGTTGTTCTGATTTAGTAAGATTGGGTTGTGCTGAATGAAGTAGATGGGAAAACAATGAAGAGAAGCAACGTGTCTTACTAGTTTCATGCTTGGTCTTTGAGTCAATAGTACATGGGTTCAAATTCCAGCTCTGTCACAAAGCAGCTATGTGAACATGGTGCTAAACTCTATTCAACTTCAGTAAATGGAGATATAGATACTATCAAGACATCGTTATTTGAATTTGGGTAATTTAAGAAAATATCTTGTACCTAAGTAAAAAAAAAAGTTCATTATGGTGAAAAAAAATCCCCCCCCCCCCCCCCCCCCACCAAGAGAGACTAGGTAAGATTCCAGGATAATCTAATTGAGACTGGGAGAAAACGTCATTGAGATGGGGAGGGGAGCAGTGGGGGGAGGTGTAGGTATTTCAGATCCAGATGTATATAGTATCTGCTTTGGAGAGTTTCTCTTGAGTGGGCAACACCGAAGTAGTTCAAAGTCAGCGTCAGTGTGGCTCTGCACATACAGGTCTGCCCGGAAAGCAGTCATGGACCTAACTATGTGCTGGCACCATGCTGGTTCTTTTAATGCATTATAAAATTTAATATTTCCAGCGGCTTAATGGGGTAAGTACTGCTATCTCCAACTCATACATGAAACAGAGGGGGCTTCAAGAAGTTAAATAACTTGTACAAGGGCCATCTAGTTAGTACAGAGTCTAACTAAATTTGAATCCAATTCATCTAAATCCTGAGACTAGCATCTTAAAACATTAACTCTGTATTTAACAATTTCTCAAAATTGAATAATAGTATATCTTTTTTCCTTATTTGGACATATGGGACACAAGGTTGGATTAATCCTATTGCATTCATGAAAGAATACTATATTCATCCTCTGGCATCAAGTTCACTCCCTTCCCCCACCATAAAGCTCTCTGTGAATCCTAGGAAAATACGAAATGTTGATCTGTGTGTATAAGAATTTTTATATACAGATATTGTGCTGTGTTGACTATCGAATGCTGTTTCTTACTTTTACTCTGCACTAGGTTTTTATGACTTATCCATGTTTGGGGAGAAAATCTGCTGCATAGTAAACCATATCGCATTTTATCTGTTCTCTTTGTGATGAATGATAAGGTTGCTTTCAATTCCTTAATACAATCAATAATGCAATGAACATCTTGGGGTGTTTTTCCTTACAGACCAATGTAATTATTTTTCTAAGTTATATGCCCAGGAGGGGGTTACTGAGTTATTGACCATTTATATGTTTATTTTCACTACAGAAATTATTCTACAGAATTAGAGCAGTTTGAACTCCCAGCAGCACGGTGTTTGAATTTTATTTTCCTTCAGCAGCACGTGATACTATTTAGCTCTTAAATTTTTACTAATTTGATTATTTAAAAACTAACATAGTATTGGTTTGACTTAGACTTCTCTGAACATCTTATTCGTGTACTAGATCAGGCTTTCTTTTCTGCGAAGCCTATTTATAATCTGTATATAAAGAGCAAACTCTTTTGTCTGTTGGGTTCTTATCACTTTCTTGTTCATTTGCAGGAGTTCTTTGTATATTCTAGATATTGATCCCTGTCAGTTTCGGGTTTTGTGAATGCCTTCTAGTCAGTCATGCATCTAGTAACTTTGGCCTTCGTCTTTGTTCACTAGAAATTATTAATTTTGATAAAGCCATACTCATCAGTTTCTTCATGTCTTCAGAGTTAAAAATATATGTTTCTAGGGTTTTTGCAATTACTTCTATAATACAAATTTCACATTTAGGTCTTTTATAATCCACTTCGGATATTTTTGTTTTTATTTTTAATTTTTTTTTCAATATATGAAATTTATTGTCAAATTGGTTTCCATACAACACCCAGTGCTCATCCCAAAAGGTGCCCTCCTCAATACCCATCACCCACCCTCCCCTCCCTCCCACCCCCCATCAACCCTCAGTTTGTTCTCAGTTTTTAACAGTCTCCTCTGCTTTGGCTCTCTCCCACTCTAACCTCCTTTTTTTTTTTTTCTTTCCCCTCCCCCATGGGTTTCTGTTCAGTTTCTCAGGATCCACATAAGAGTGAAACCATATGGTATCTGTCTTTCTCTGATGGCTTATTTCACTTAGCATCACACTCTCCAGTTCCATCCATGTTGCTACAAAAGGCCATATTTCATTCTTTCTCATTGCCACGTAGTATTCCATTGTGTATATAAACCACAATTTCTTTATCCATTCATCAGTTGATGGACATTTAGGCTCTTTCCATAATTTGGCTATTGTTGAGAGTGCTGCTATGAACATTGGGGTACAAGTGGCCCTATGCATCAGTACTCCTGTATCCCTTGGATAAATTCCTAGCAGTGCTATTGCTGGGTCATAGGGTAGGTCTATTTTTAATTTTCTGAGGAACCTCCACACTGCTTTCCAGAGCAGCTGCACCGATTTGCATTCCCACCAACAGTGCAAGAGGGTTCCTATTTCTCCACATCCTCTCCAGCATCTATAGTCTCCTGATTTGTTCATTTTGGCCACTCTGACTGGCGTGAGGTGATATCTGAGTGTGGTTTTGATTTGTATTTCCCTGATAAGGAGCGACGTTGAACATCTTTTCATGTGCCTGTTGGCCATCACTTCGGATATTTTTTAATGTGATATAAGTTTTTCCTTGTTCCCTACCAACTTTGTTTTTCCCTACCAATGTATGTCACATCTATATTATACCAAATTACCGTATATAGAAAAGTCCATTCCTTGGTTTTTTTAAGTTTCTTTTTCTTTCTTTCTTTCTTTCCATTTATTTATTTGAAAGAAACAGAGACAGTGCAAGTGGGGAAGGGACAGAGAGAGAGGGAGAGAGAGAATCCAAAGCAAGCTCTGCACTGTCAGCACAGAGCCCAATGCGGGGCTCAAACTCGCCAACTGTGAGATCATGACCTGAGCTGAAACCAAGAATTGGATGCTTAACGAAATGAGTCACCCGGGTGACCCTCTTCATTTTTTGTTGTTGTTGTTGTTGTTCTTTGACAATCTCTATGGTATTGACATAATACTATATTTATCTTTGGACAATCTCTATATTATTGACATAATATTATGTTACTATGCTTTACTATTACTATATTTATGACTGCATTTTATTAGTAGTATATTTTAATTCTATATTTTATTATTTTATTTCTATAGTTTTGTAGTTTGCCTTAATGTCTGAGAGAATGCGTCTTTCACTCATCCCCACACACTTTGTCTTATTTTTTCCAATTGTTCATTTTTTGGAAAATGTTATTCTTTCTCATAAATTTCAAAATGTTTTTTGGGCTGCCTGAGTGGCTCAGTTTGTTGAGCATCTGACTTTGGCTCAGATCATGATCTCACAGCTCCTGGGTTCAAGCCCCAGGTCGGGCTCTGTGCTGACAGATCAGAGCCTAGAGCCTGCCTCGAATTCTGTTTCTCCCTCTCTCTCTGTCCCCTCCCCTCCTTGCCCTCTGTTTTTTTCTCTCAAAATAAATAAATGTTAAAAAAATTTTTAATTTTCAAAACGTTTTTTCAAGTTTTCAAAATGATTACTCTATACATTTTAGAAGATTTTTTAACATACAAATTAACCTGAAAAAAATTAACATTTTTATAAATCAAATGTAATAAACATATTGTCTCCATTTTTTTCATATTTTCTTTTATTTCTTTGGTAGAGGTATTTTTTAATTACCTGCATAAAGTCTTAGAGATGTCTTACAGGTTTTTTTTTAAGTTTGTTTATTTTGAGAGACAGAGAGAGAGTGTGCGTGTGAGAGAGAATGGAAGGGGCACAAAGAGAGGGAGAGAGAGAATGTCAAGCAGACTCTGTGCTGTCAGAGCCGGAAGTGGGGCTCAAACCCACGAGCCGAGCAGCGAGAGCATGACCTGAGCCAAAATCAAGAGTTGGACACTTAACTGACTGAAACACCCAGGCTCCCCAAAGGCTTATTGTTTGAAAGTCAAATCCTGGATGATTTATGGATTTATAGCTGTTACCAATTACAACTTCTTTTCTATTATATGAGTGAGCTGTTTGTTTTTGAATAAAAGAATGATACTACATTTTGCGTATTGATCTAATACTTGGGAATTTGCTGCGCATCCTCATTAGTTGTAATCATTTGTTTACAGGCCTGGATTTTCTACAGAAATTATCTACATTCACTCTAAATTTAGACTGCAGACTGATTGGCTTATTTCTGAAGCCATCTCTTTCTCATTGTGCCTTATTACAGGCGGTTAAGAGCAGTCGACTCACGCTTTTCACATTCTGACTATAAACCCTCCTTCCCAAACCCATAAATCTGTTAGATTCATTTTCTTTCTTCCAAGTTACTGAAGGCAAAACTTTTACAAATGGGTTGCCAGTATATGACATGAATTGCCATTTTTCAGCCTTCAAAAACATCTTTCAGCTTTCTATAAGAGTTCCCCACTGCCTTTGTCCTCAAGCTACTTCCACATATTTTAGGTTTTCATTATGGCAGCAGCTCCATTTCTAGGTACTGGTTTTTCTGTCCATCAGTTTTTGTTGCGTAACAACCTGGAAACCCCAGTGTGGAATAAAATAGGTAGTTATTTCTTGGAGTTGGTTGGGCTGCCTAGATAGGGCTTGACTGAGTGGTTCTCCTTTGACCTATGGCTCCAGGAGGCTCAGGTCTGCCCCTCCCATCTCACTCTAGGGTCTGGGCCGAAGGGCCAGCAAACTACTTTAGAAGATGCTCTTACCATGATGGTCACAGAGGGCACAAGAAAGCAAGTCCCAAGGCACAAGCACATTTCAAGTTTTACTTGTCTCCTGTCTATTTACCTCCCATTGGCGAAAGCGAAGCATGTGGTCAAGTTCAAATTCAAACAACAGGGCAATATGCTGCACAATTTTGTGGAAGAAACTTCAAATTTATATGGCAAGGGATGTAGATATAGGTGGGAATAAAGAAATAGAAGCCACAATTCAATATGACATAAATGCTTTCATAATTTCTTTTCAATCTGTAATTTTTAATGACTGTTTTCAAGCCACCCATTTTCCACTCAATACTGCTCTAGCAGTATTCCACAAATTGTCACATGCATTGTTTTGCTGGCATTCGGTTCTAAATATTCTATAATTTTTCTCATTATTTTTCTCTCTAATTGAGGGCTTTTTACCAGCATGCTATGTGTGTATATATTTGCCAGAATATGTTTTAAAATATTTTTTGCAAATATGTCCTGTTATTGATTTCTAATTATATTTTGTTATGGTCAGAGAACATAGTCTATATGAGATTGAAACATGGAATTTACTAAAGATTGCTTTGTGGCTAAATTAGGATCCAGTCTCTGAGAACATTCACTTGTGTTCAAAAAGAATGTGAATACTCTGAGTTGTGGGTAAATTTTTCATCTTAACACATTATTAATGTTATTTAATATTTGATCACTGTTTATTTTTGTCTGCTTGATATTAGAGTTTCTTGATGGAATGTGTTAGACTCTCCACTTATAATTGTTGATTTATTTGTATCTTTGTCAGTTAAGACTTTATATATATTGAGCCTATATCATCAATTACATATATGTTTATTATCTTCATGACAGTTTAATCATTCATTCTCTTTTCTTTTTCTTTTAAAAATTTATTTTAAAATATTTTTAAACATAGGAAGGGCATAAGACATAGATATTCCTTAAAGAATTCTCATGAAGTTAATGCTCACAAAAGTATCAGCGGGGTAAAGAATGAAAACATCGTGAATTTCAAAAACATCACAGCTATGCTCCTTCCTTAAGACAGATTATCATGATCTACTTTTTTTTTCTAATGGTACATCTCTAAACAGCATAGTAGAAGTTTGTCTGCTTGTGACATTTATATAAATTGAATTATACACTATATAGCATTTTGTGACTGGGTTCTTTCAGTCAGAATTACTTTTTTGTCTAGTGTTTGTTTTTCGAGAGAGAGAGAGAGAGAGGGAGAGAGAGGGAGTGGGGGAGGGGCAGAGAGAGAGAGAAGGAGAGAGAATCCCAAGCAGGCTCTGTGCAACACAGAGCCCAATGCCGGCTGGAACCCATGAACCCATGAACCCACGAACTGTGAGATCATGGCCTGAGCTGAAATCAAGAGTTGGACCCTTAACCAACTGAGCCACCCATGTGCCCTTCCATCAACATTACTTTTGAGAAATTCATCCGTGTTGTGATTAATGGTAGTTTGTTCATCTTCAGTGCTGTATACTACTGTTTATTTTTCCAAATGATGGACATTTGAGTTATATATAATTTTTGCTAGTACAAACAATGCTTCTGTAAACTTACTTGTTTGCCACACCACCTGGCTCATATGTACACACAGTTGTTACTATCCTCTAAGGAGTAGCATTGCTATATTGTAGAGCCAGCATATATTCAACTTTAGTTAATTCTAAACTATTTTCTGAAGTGGTTGTACTAATATACTTTCCCACCAACAATATGGGAGAAAGTTCTAAGCGTCTGAATGTTACTGCATGCCTTTAAATTTTAGTCATTTTCATGACTACAGAGTAGTATTTAATTTTTTTTTAACGTTTATTTATTTTTGAGACAGAGAGACACAGCATGAACGGGGGAGGGTCAGAGAGAGAGGAAGACACAGAATCTGAAACAGGCTCCAGGCTCTGAGAGGTCAGCACAGAGACCAACGTGGGGCTCAAACTCACGGACTGCGAGATCATGACCGGAGCCGAAGTTGGACACTTAACTGACTGAGCCACCCAGGCGCCCCTATGTAGTAGTATTTTATAATGGCTTTCATTTCATTTCCCCAAGGACTAGTAATATCAAGCACTTTTTAAATACTTTTATTAGCCATTTCGATATCTTTTTGTGAAGATTCTGTTCCGGTTAATGGCCTCATCCCACACTTCTGGTCATCTGTACTTATTGATTTGTAGGTATTTTTAGTAGTTTGTAGGTGAGAAGCATACGTGGGTTATATGTGTAGCCAATAACTTCTCAAACTGTAGCTTACATCTTCATTCTCCAATGCTATCTTTTGAGGAAGACGTTCTTAATTTTAACATGATCCAAATTGTCAGTCTTTTTCTATAACTTGTGCTTTCAGTCCCCTATTTTTTTAAACATTTCACTCCTTTGAGGTTGTGAAAATACTTCCAAAAATTATCTTCTAAAATTGTATTGTTCTACCTTTCTCTTTTAGGTCTTCAAATTATCTGGAACTGATTTGTGTGCATGGCATAAAGTGGAGATCAAGTTTTCTTTTTGTTTTTCTATATGGGCATCCGATTGGGCAAACACCCTTTATTAAGAAGACGGACCTTTGTCTGTAGCTCTATAGTGTCACCTTTGATATACATGGATCTGTTTCTGAGTCCCCTCTTGCACTCATTCATTCGTCAACCTTTGTGCCAATCCTGCACGTTCTTTTTTTTTTTTTTTTTTTTTTTTTAAATTTTTTTTTCAATGTTTATTTATTTTGGGACAGAGAGAGACAGAGCATGAACGGGGGAGGGGCAGAGAGAGAGGGAGACACAGAATCGGAAGCAGGCCCCAGGCTCCGAGCCATCAGCCCAGAGCCCGACGCGGGGCTCGAACTCACGGACCGCGAGATCGTGACCTGGCTGAAGTCGGAGGCTTAACCGACTGCGCCACCCAGGAGCCCCCTGCACGTTCTTAATTACTTCCTAAAACACTTGTAAGACTTGATCAATGACGGGGCAATTCTACTTCATTATTGTAGTTTTCCCAAGTATCTTGTCTTTTAGCCTTTCTATATAAAATACATGCATGCACACACACACACACACTCGTTCAAATTTTCAATGAGGGGCACTTTGGTGGCTCAACTGGTTGAGTGTCCGACCTCAGCTCAGGTCATGATCTTGGGTTTGTACGTTCCAGTGGGTGCAGAGCCTCCTTCTCTCTCTGCCCCTCCACTGCTCATGCTCTCTCTCTCAAAAATAAATAAACATTAAACTCTTTAAGAAATTTTCATTGCTAGGGCACCTGGGTGGCTCAGTCAGTTAAATGTCTGACTTTAACTCAGGTCATGATCTTATGACCATGTTTGTGAATTCATGCCCTCCCATCTGGCTCTGAGCTGACAGCTCAGAGCCTGCGGCTGCTTCAGATTCTGTGTCTCTTTCTCTCTCTGTTCCTCCCCCACTCATGCTCTCTCTCTCTTAAAAATAAATACTTAATTTAATTTTTTTTAAATTTTCATTGAGATGGCATTGATTCTATAGATCAATTTGTAGAAAATTTGTATCTATGTTACAGTGAGACTTCCAATTCATGAGTATCTTATAACTCTCATTTGTATTTTTCTTGAGTTTTTTTATGCTTTTAATAAAACAGCATCTTTAAAACAGTTCTTGGGGCACCTGGATGTCTCAGTTGAGCATCTGACTTCGGCTAAGGTCATGATCTCACAGTTCAAGCCCCACATAGGCCTTGCTGCTATCAACGCAGAGCCTGCTTGGGATACCTTTGTTCCCCTCACTGTCTGCTGCTCCCCTGTTTGGGCTCTCTCTCTTTCTCTCAAAAGTAAATAAAGATTAAAAAAAAAGAAAGTTCTTATAGCATATACATTATAAGTATATGAATCATTTTGCTACTTTTGTACTATGTCTATATTACTTTTTAAATTTTCATGTAGTTTTTTACTAAAATATAAAATAAAAATTGATTTTGTATATTTTTTTGCATTTGTGAACCTGTATAAACTTACCTATTAATTCTAATAATTGTCTAAATGTTAGATAAATTATTATCCAATAATTTATACTTTTCACATACCCAAACATATCTTTCACACATAATTACTATTTTAATTCTTCCTTCTCAATCCTTATATCTTTTACTTGTTGTCTTTGTCTTGTTGCGCTGGTAAAGTCCATCACTCCACGTCAAATAAAACTTGTCAGAGCAAGAACCTTTGCTTTACTGCTTATCTCAAAGAAAAGGGTTCAACTTTCAGCCTTAATTTTGATGTAGGTTTCTTGTAGATAGCCTTTAAGAGATTGAGGATGTTTCCTTCTTTTCTACTTATTGCTAAGAGTTTTTATAATTTCTGGAATTTGCATTTTATCTAATACCTATTCTAACATCTACTGAGATATTCTGTGATTTTTCTCCTCTCTTCTAGTAATGTGGCAACATATATTGATTGCTATTTTCCTGTAAAACTGATTTTGCATTCCTAAAATAAACTTAACATGATCATGGTGTATCAATCTAAATGTTGTTGAATTTGGTTTGCTTATGTTTTGCTTAACAATGTTGGCATCTCAGTTGATGAGCAAGAAAAGTAATACTTTCTCTTTTCATAATGTAACTCTCAGGCTATGATATAAAAATTATCATAAAATAAGTTTGAGGAGTGGTAACTTTTTTTATCTTCTCCGGGACAATTTGTACGAGAATCAGTCTGATTTATTGTGTTATTTCTTTGGTAAATGCATCAAAGAATTTGCAGTGAAACCATACGGGCCTGACATTTCTCTTGATAAAACCATTCAATGGTTTGATAGGACCATTCAAATTTTTAAATCTCTTCTTGGATATTGTTTGTTAGTTTTTACTTTCATAGGAAATTGTACATTTCATCTATTTGTTAAATTTATTGGAGTAAAGTTGTACAGTTTTTCCTTATTAATTTTTTTAGCGACTTGAAAATCTAAAGTAGAGGGGTGGTCTTAATTTCCCATGGCTACTGTAACAAATTGCCACAAACTTGCTAGTTTAACAAGAGACATTTATTCTCAGCCCAGAAGTCTGAAATCAGCTTCACTGGTCCAAAAATTGAGGTGTCAACAGGGCTGCGTTCCTTCCAGAGACTCTAGAGGATCATCCATTCTTTGCCTTTTCCAATTATGGGGGGTGCTAGCTCACTTTGCCTTGTGGCCATATTATTCCAATCTTCAAATGTCTTTTGGGTCCGTCTTCGCATGGCCTTCTCTCTTAGTAGGTTATCTCCTCCTACCTCTCCCTTATAAAGATATTTGTGATGGCATTTAGGACCCACCAGGATAATCTAGTATAATCTCCCCATCTCCAGATCCTTAACTTAATCACATCTGTACAAACCCTTTTCCAAATAAGGTAACATTTACAAGTTCCAGGGATTAAGACCTGCTATCTTTGGGGGGTATTACTTAGCCTGCTACAGTGGCATTTCCTTTTCCACTAGAAATTCCTTTTACATTGGATATCTGTATACTCTTATTTCTTAATCAGTTTCTCCAAAGTTTATGAATTAAATTTTTTTTTCAAAGAACAAATTTGGATTTCCCCCCCCTTCTAAGATTGGTGATATGTCAATTTCCATTCTTAAATCTATCTTTTATTTGCTCCTTAGATCATGTGCTTTATTTTTTTATCTTCTTGAGATAGATGCTTACCCACTTAGTTTTCATCTTTTCTAATGTTATGGAATTTCCTCTTTGACAGCTTTTGCTGGACCAAATACTTTAACATTAAATATTTTGTTAGCAGTAAATTCAAAAGGATTTCTTTTTTTTTGTTCTGTATTTTATTGAGTTTTCTTTTATCTTTATTGTTTCCTTCTCCTTTGTCGTTTTTAGTTTTGTTCTGTACCTATTGTTCAAACTTTTTGATCAGAATGCTTAGATCCATTTTATTTTGTCTTTCCAATTTTTCTGCATTATGTATCACAGATTTTGGATTATGTAGTTTTTACTGTTTAATCTTAAATATTTTATTATTTCTTTTGTATTTCCTTTTAAATACAGAGAAGCACATTACTTATGTATCACATATATAGAATTTTTAGCTAGTCCTTTGTTAATTTATTGTACTGTCTTCAGAGAATATGACCTACATGATTTCATCCTCTGTAATTTATTGAAGCTTCCTTTATGGCTAAATACAGGAACGATTTTTATTAATGTTATATATATATATATATGTATATATATATATATATATATATGTTGTAAAATATACATTCTCTGTTTATTTTTTTTTATTTTTTTATATATATATGAAATTTATTGACAAATTGGTTTCCATACAACACCCAGTGCTCATCCCAAAAGGTGCCCTCCTCAATACCCATCACCCACCCTCCCCTCCCTCCCACCCCCCATCAACCCTCAGTTTGTTTTGTTCTCAGTTTTTAACAGTCTCTTATGCTTTGGCTCTCTCCCACTCTAACCTCTTTTTTTTTTTTTCCTTCCCCTCCCCCATGGGTTCCTGTTAAGTTTCTCAGGATCCACATAAGAGTGAAAACATATGGTATCTGTCTTTCTCTGTATGGCTTATTTCACTTAGCATCACACTCTCCAGTTCCATCCACGTTGCTACAAAAGGCCATATTTCATTCTTTCTCATTGCCACGTAGTATTCCATTGTGTATATAAACCACAATTTCTTTATCCATTCATCAGTTGATGGACATTTAGGCTCTTTCCATAATTTGGCTATTGTTGAGAGTGCTGCTATGAACATTGGGGTACAAGTGGCCCTATGCATCAGTACTCCTGTATCCCTTGGATAAATTCCTAGCAGTGCTATTGCTGGGTCATAGGGTAGGTCTATTTTTAATTTTCTGAGGAACCTCCACACTGCTTTCCAGAGCGGCTGCACCAATTTGCATTCCCACCAACAGTGCAAGAGGGTTCCTGTTTCTCCACATCCTCTCCAATATCTATAGTCTCCTGATCTGTTCATTTTGGCCACTCTGACTGGCATGAGGTGATACCTGAGTGTGGTTTTGATTTGTATTTCCCTGATAAGGAGCGACGCTGAACATCTTTTCATGTGCCTGTTGGCCATCCGGATGTCTTCTTTAGAGAAGTGTCTATTCATGTTTTCTGCCCATTTCTTCACTGGGTTATTTGTTTTTCGGGTGTGGAGTTTGGTGAGCTCTTTATAGATTTTAGATACTAGCCCTTTGTCCAATATGTCATTTGCGAATATCTTTTCCCATTCCGTTGGTTGCCTTTTAGTTTTGTTGGTTGTTTCCTTTGCTGTGCAGAAGCTTTTTATCTTCATAAGGTCCCAGTAATTCACTTTTACTTTTAATTCCCTTGCCTTTGGGGATGTGTCGAGTAAGAGATTGCTACGGCTGAGGTCAGAGAGGTCTTTTCCTGCTTTCTCCTCTAAGGTTTTGATGGTTTCCTGTCTCACATTTAGGTCCTTTATCCATTTTGAGTTTATTTTTGTGAATGGTGTGAGAAAGTGGTCTAGTTTCAACCTTCTGCATGTTGCTGTCCAGTTCTCCTAGCACCATTTGTTAAAGAGGCTGTCTTTTTTCCATTGGATGTTCTTTCCTGCTTTGTCAAAGATGAGTTGGCCATACGTTTGTGGGTCTAGTTCTGGGGTTTCTATTCTATTCCATTGGTCTGTGTGTCTGTTTTGGTGCCAATACCATGCTGTCTTGATGATGACAGCTTTGTAGTAGAGGCTAAAGTCTGGGATTGTGATGCCTCCTGTTTTGATCTTCTTCTTCAAAATTCCTTTGGCTATTCGGGGCCTTTTGTGGTTCCATATGAATTTTAGGATTGCTTGTTCTAGTTTCGAGAAGAATGCTGGTGCAATTTTGATTGGGATTGCATTGAATGTGTAGATAGCTTTGGGTAGTATTGACATTTTGACAATATTTATTTTTCCAATCCATGAGCAGGGAATGTCTTTCCATTTCTTTAAATCTTCTTCAATTTCCTTCATAAGCTTTCTATAGTTTTCAGCATACAGATCCTTTACATCTTTCGTTAGATTTATTCCTAGGTATTTTATGCTTCTTGGTGCAATTGTGAATGGGATCAGTTTCTTTATTTGTCTTTCTGTTGCTTCATTGTTAGTGTATAAGAATGCAACTGATTTCTGTACATTGATTTTGTATCCTGCAACTTTGCTGAATTCATGTATCAGTTCTAGCAGACTTTTGGTGGAGTCTATCGGATTTTCCATGTATAATATCATGTCATCTGCAAAAAGCGAAAGCTTGACTTCATCTTTGCCAATTTTGATGCCTTTGATTTCCTTTTGGTGTCTGATTGCTGATGCTAGAACTTCCAGCACTATGTTAAACAACAGCGGTGAGAGTGGACATCCCTGTCGTGTTCCTGATCTCAGGGAAAAAGCTCTCAGTTTTTCCCCGTTGAGGATGATGTTAGCTGTGGGCTTTTCATAAATGGCTTTTATGATCTTTAAGTATGTTCCTTCTATCCCGACTTTCTCAAGGGTTTTTATTAAGAAAGGGTGCTGAATTTTGTCAAAGGCCTTTTCTTCATCGATTGACAGGATCATATGGTTCTTCTCTTTTTTTTTTTATTAATGTGATGTATCATGTTGATTGATTTGCGAATGTTGAACCAGCCCTGCATCCCAGGAATGAATCCCACTTGATCATGGTGGATAATTCTTTCTATATGCTGTTGAATTCGATTTGCTAGTATCTTATTGAGAATTTTTGCATCCATATTCATCAGGGATATTGGCCTGTAGTTCTCTTTTTTTACTGGGTCTCTGTCTGGTTTAGGAATCAAAGTAATACTGGCTTCATAGAATGAGTCTGGAAGTTTTCCTTCCCTTTCTATTTCTTGGAATAGCTTGAGAAGGATAGGTATTATCTCTGCTTTAAACGTCTGGTAGAACTCCCCTGGGAAGCCATCTGGTCCTGGACTCTTATTTGTTGGGAGATTTTTGATAACCGATTCAATTTCTTCACTGGTTATGGGTCTGTTCAAGCTTTCTATTTCCTCCTGGTTGAGTTTTGGAAGTGTGTGGATGTTTAGGAATTTGTCCATTTCTTCTAGGTTGTCCAATTTGTTGGCATATAATTTTTCATAGTATTCCCTGATAATTGTTTGTATCTCTGAGGGATTGGTTGTAATAATTCCATTTTCATTCATGATTTTATCTATTTGGGTCATCTCCCTTTTCTTTTTGAGAAGCCTGGCTAGAGGTTTGTCAATTTTGTTTATTTTTTCAAAAAACCAACTCTTGGTTTCGTTGATCTGCTCTACAGTTTTTTTAGATTCTATATTGTTTATTTTTGCTCTGATCTTTATTATTTCTCTTCTTCTGCTGGGTTTAGGCTGCCTTTGCTGTTCTGCTTCTATTTCCTTTAGGTGTGCTGTTAGATTTTGTATTTGGGATTTTTCTCGTTTCTTGAGATAGGCCTGGATTGCAATGTATTTTCTTCTCAGGACTGCCTTCGCTGCGTCCCAAAGCGTTTGTATTGTATTTTCATTTTCATTTGTTTCCATATATTTTTTAATTTCTTCTCTAATTGCCTGGTTGACACACTCATTCGTTAGTAGGGTGTTCTTTAACCTCCATGCTTTTGGAGGTTTTCCTGACTTTTTTCTGTGGTTGATTTCAAGCTTCATAGCATTGTGGTCTGAAAGTAGGCATGGTATAATTTCAATTCTTGTAAACTTATGAAGGGCTGTTTTGTGACCCAGTATATGATCTATCTTGGAGAATGTTCCATGTGCACTCGAGAAGAAAGTATATTCTGTTGCTTTGGGATGCAGAGTTCTAAATATATCTGTCAAGTCCATCTGATCCAATGTCTCATTCAGGGCCCTTGTTTCTTTATTGACTGTGTGTCTAGATGATCTATCCATTTCTGTAAGTGGTGTATTAAAGTCCCCTGCAATTACCACATTCTTATCAATAAGGTTGCTTATGTTTATGAGTAATTGTTTTATATATTTGGGGCTCCGGTGTTCGGTGAATAGACATTTATAATTGTTAGCTCTTCCTGATGGATAGACCCTGTAACTATTATATAATGTCCTTCTTCATCTCTTGTTACAGCCTTTAATTTAAAGTCTAGTTTGTCTGATATAAGTATGGCTACTCCAGCTTTCTTTTGGCTTCCAGTCGCATGATAAATAGTTCTCCATCCCCTCACTCTCAATCTAAAGGTGTCCTCAGGTCTAAAATGAGTCTCTTGTAGACAGCAAATCGATGGGTCTTGTTTTTTTATCCATTCTGATACCCTATGTCTTTTGGTTGGCGCATTTAATCCATTTACATTCAGTGTTATTATAGAAAGATACGGGTTTAGAGTCATTGTGATGTCTGTATGTTTTATGCTTGTAGTGATGTCTCTGGGACTTTGTCTCACAGGGTCCCCCTTAGGATCTCTTGTAGGGCTGGTTTAGTGGTGACAAATTCCTTCAGTTTTTGTTTGTTTGGGAAGACCTTTATCTCTCCTTCTATTCTAAATGACAGACTTGCTGGATAAAGGATTCTCGGCTGCATATTTTTTCTGTCTAGCACCCTGAAAATCTCGTGCCAATTCTTTCTGGCCTGCCAAGTTTCAAAAGAGAGATCAGTCACGAGTCTTATAGGTCTCCCTTTATATGTGAGGGCACGTTTACCCCTTGCTGCTTTCAGAATTTTCTCTTTATCCTTGTATTTTGCCAGTTTCACTATGATATGTCGTGCAGAAGATCGATTCAAGTTACGTCTGAAGGGAGTTCTCTGTGCCTCTTGGATTTCAATGCCTTTTTCCTTCCCCAGTTCAGGGAAGTTCTCAGCTATTATTTCTTCAAGTACCCCTTCAGCACCTTTCCCTCTCTCTTCCTCCTCTGGGATACCAATTATGCGTATATTATTTCTTTTTAGTGTATCACTTAGTTCTCTAATTTTCCCCTCATACTCCTGGATTTTTTTATCTCTCTTTTTCTCAGCTTCCTCTTTTTCCATAACTTTATCTTCTAGTTCACCTATTCTCTCCTCTGCCTCTTCCATCCGAGCCGTGGTGGTTTCCATTTTGTTTTGCATTTCATTTAAAGCGTTTTTCAGCTCCTCGTGACTGTTCCTTAGTCCCTTGATCTCTGTAGCAAGAGATTCTCTGCTGTCCTGTATACTGTTTTCAAGCCCAGCGATTAATTTTATGACTATTATTCTAAATTCACTTTCTGTTATATTATTTAAATCCTTTTTGATCAGCTCATTAGCTGTTGTTATTTCCTGGAGATTCTTCTGAGGGGAATTCTTCGCTTGGTCATTTTGGATAGTCCCTGGCGTGGTGAGGACCTGCAGGGCACTTCCCCTGTGCTGTGGTGTATAACTGGAGTTGGTGGGCGGGGCCGTAGTCAGACCTGATGTCTGCCCCCAGCCCACCGCTGGGGCCACAGTCCGACTGGTGTGTGCCTTCTCTTCCCCTCTCCTAGGGGCGGGATTCACTGTGAGGTGGCGTGGCCCGTCTGGGCTACTTGCACCCTGCCAGGCTTGTGATGCTGGGGATCTGGCATATTAGCTGGGGTGGGTAGGCAAGGTGCACAGGGGCAGGAGGGGCAGGCTTAGCTCGCTTCTCCTTAGGTGATCCACTTCAGGAGGGGCCCTGTGGCTGTGGGAGGGAGTCAGATCCGCTGCAGGAGGTTTGGCTCTGCAGAAGCACAGAGTTGGGTGTTTGCACGGAGAGAGCAATTTCCCCGGCAGGAACCGGTTCCTTTTGGGATTTTGGCTGGGGGATGGGCGGGGGAGATGGCGCTGGCGAGCGCCTTTGTTCCCCACCAAACTGAGCTCTGTCGTCCGGGGGCTCAGCAGCTCTCCCTCCCTTTGTCCTCCAGCCTTCCCGCTTTCCGAGCAGAGCTGTTCACTTATGACCTCCCAGACGCTAAGACGCGCTTGTTGTGGGAACACAGTCCGTCAGGCCCCTCCGCTTTTGCCAGCCAGACTCGGGGGCTCTGCTTGGCCAGGGAGCCGCGCTCCGCCCCGGCTCCCTCCCGCCAGTCCGTGGAGCGCGCACCGCCTCGCCACCCTTCCTACCCTCTTCCGTGGGCCTCTCGTCTCTCAAAAGGATTTCTAATACCTCAATCTCTTTCTGCTTGATTGTAGTTTATATAGGAGTATATTTCTTGATTTCCTTTAGTTATTAATTTCTATCTTAATTGCACTGTGGGTAGACAACACACTCTGTACAAATTCAGTACTTTGAAATTTGTTGAAACTTACTTTGCAACTCCGTAGATGGCCAGTGTTTGTAAATGTTCATGTTTGTTTGAAAAGAATGCAAATTCTTCAGTTGCTAGGCTCAGCATTATATATATTTCCATTAGGTAATCTTTACTGATCAAACCTTCTATAATTTTTATTACATTCTGAAATTCTACTGATATTTTGTCTGCTTATTCTACCAATTCCTAAGAGAAGTATATTTAACTATCCCAAGAGGATTATGTATTTCTCATTATAGATTTCTCAATTCTTTAAATTTTTGTGGCTGTATAAATTTAATTTCTTGTATGGTTTTGGCAAATGACATCTTGACCATTACGAGCATCCTTCTTTAGCTCTAGGATCCATTTTCCCCTGAAAGTCTATTTTTTTCCTCATAGTTCCACTAATGTTACTTGTTTTTTCACGATACATGTTTTTCCTCCCTTTTTTGGCCCCACTCTCTTCTCCTGTTCCACAATGACAAATTGGATGGGATGCAGGGAAGAAAAAAGCCCAACAAGAAGACCCTCCCTTGCCTTTCCAGCCTCTCCTGTGTTTTGTCTGTTCCTCTTCACCCTCTTGGTGTGGTTTTCCTCCCACACGGTACCCCAAGTATTCCTCACACCAGGTGGTTTTTTTCTTAATACTTAGTAAGTCCATCTCATTTTTGTGGCATCTTCAGCGTTGAGTGTAGGGGGCAATAGAAGCAGTTCACGCTAGTTAATACTCCTGATGCTTTTAAAGGAAAAACAAGTCGGGGATCTCCCAGGTTCACTTATTTTTTATCATAGTGTTACGTAAATAATTACATCTGAAAAATTCTGTGCACTCTGACCGCAATTATACAACAAAGCAACTCTACAAAGTAAATATAAAACAAATGAATAAATTAAGCGATCGATGATGCTATTTTCTTAAAACCAGATTATTTGGCACAAATAATTCGGCACAAATTTTACTGGTGTGGTGCCAACCAGTAAAATCCAGGTCCTATCGCATTTGGTATTTATGTGCTATTGGGAATGCAGGTGTGGGGAACGTTGGGGGGGGCAGGCACCTCATGAGCCAAGTCATGGGTGTCTGTGAGCGTCTACATTTGCCTGGCCAGTATCCCTGCACTCAGGGGACTAAGGTCTTAAATAGTCCCATGCTGATAAAATCACCATGACAACTCAAGAGAGAATCCATGTGGAAACAGAAATGCATTTTCCCTCTGATTTTTTGAGCCAGGAGCCCCACATTTTCATATTGTACTACCTCCTGCAAATTATAGGGTCAGCCCCATTTGTGAATTTGAGGCTACCACTTTACTCTGTATGAACTATCCTGAAACCTCTGCTCTAAAGCATATTGCATTATCTTTTAGCATGCATTTGGTGCCCAGATAGCACCATATAGACATACATATTTTTAAATTTAAATCCAAGTTATTTAACATATAGTATAATAATGATTTCAGGTGTAGTATTTAGTGATTCATCACTTCCATATAACACCCATTGCTCATCCCAACAAGTGTCCTCCTTAATGCCCATCACGCATTTAGCCCACCCCCTCCCCCAATACCCTGCCGTCAACCTCAGTTTGTTCTCTGTATTTAAGAGTCTCTTCTAGTTTACCTCCCTCTCCCTTTTTATCTTATTTTTCTTTCCCTTCCCCTATGTTCTTCTGTTTTGTTTCTTAAGTTCTACATGAGTGAAATCATATATTTACCTTTCTCTGACTGACTTATTTCACTTAGCATAATACCTTCCAGTTCCATCACATAGTTGCAAATGGCAAGATTTCATTCTTTGGTTGCTGAGTAATACCCCATCGTATGTATATACCACATCTTCTTTATCCATTCATCAGTTTGTGGACATTTGGGGTCTTTCCATAATTTGGCTATTGTTGATAGTTAGGGTCCATGTGACCCTTCAAATCGGCATTTTTGTAACCTTTGGATAAATACCTAGTAGTGCAATTGATGGATCATAGGGTAGCTCTATTTTAAATTTTTTGAGGAACTCTCATACTGTTCTCCAGAGTGACTCTACCGGTTTGCATTCCCACCAAAAGTGCAAAAGTATTCCCTTTTCCCTACACCCCCTCCAACATCCCTTGTTTCCTGAGTTGTTCATTTTAGGCATTCTGACAGGTGTGAGGCAGACAGCATTATATATTAAATATACCTCTATTACTTTTTTCGTGGTCCTGAAACAATCTTACCCCAAAGTAATTGGTGGGAACACTTGGTGGGAAACCAGGGAGGTACCGAAGCATGCTTAGTTTAAATGTGTTTGCACAAAATTAATTTTAAGATTTCTTAGGAAGAGTTCTTTTACCCTACAATGTGAGAACACCAAAGTAGAATGAAACCATGAATTTAGCACATGAATAAAAAATAACCATCTCTGAAGATTCAAGCTGAGTTAAAGGTAGATCCCCCAAATTAAAATCTTAATATACTTTTACTTTACTTACCTATAGAGAACTTTTGCTTGACATTTCCTCACACTGTTGATAAGTTGGTCAGTCACCAGGCTAAACTCTTGCCAAACATGAAATAAGCTAAAGTCAACGTAACTGACATCCCTAGGAAGGGATGGTATTGCGTATATGTTGCTGTTTTTCAAACGATCTATGGCTTTTCCAGTTAGTATTTGCCTCATTTTGTGGTTTCACTCATGAGAAGTGTTGGACTTGTATATTTGCCTGTAGTGGTAACCCTCTCTCTTTTTCCCTATCTGCTTTGGTAATTTTCTCATAATAGCCTTAAAATAAACTAAACTATTTCTGAAAGCTCACATTGTTTCACACACGTGAATTTTTGTATTTTTCGAAGTGATTTGAATGTGAATTTCAGAAGACTCTTGGAGACTTTCTAAGTGAAGCTTCCAATGAATATTTCAGCATACTGGCCTAGGTATACCCACAGTAGCTAGCAAAATAGGACCATGGAAAGAGGCAATATTAGAGCCCAATTAATATAAAATACAGATAGCTCTCTATATACTATGCTTTTATGGTGTAAACAGAGTCATAGCATATTAAAGCTGGGACTGACTGCATGGGTTATCTGGCCCAATTCATTTATGGTACAGGTGAAGGAACAGACTGAAAAGGTTTGGGTCTTGCCCAGCATCCTGCAGTTAGCTACTTGCTTTTCCATCTTTCTCCTATTTGGTGCCATGCCCTCATCATTCCATGCTTCAAATGTCGCTGTCATATACTAATTGACTCACTTTTCCTCTCTCCTCCTTTTCCATCTATCTTGGGTCTCAGATTAATCATCATAAAATCTTCTAGTTAATACAACTGTCTGTCACATCGAGCACAAAGTTTCTTTCTTCTGGCACTAAGCACTGTCTCTGACCCAACCTCGACAAGCCAGCCTTATCTCCGAAAATCCCAGAAATCAAATCCTATCCTGTGTCTCCTCTTTCTTTCTCCTTTCCTACCTTGGCTTACACTGGTGCACCTCCCCTGACTTCACCTCTCCAGGAACTTGGCCCCAGCTGGTGTTTGCCCCTACTTTTCTTGACTTCTTGTTGATCTGTATCATATGATCTAGTTTTTCTTTCAGATTATGTGTTTCAAACTAGAAGGCAAATAACTCCAAGCCAGAGTTCTTTTCTCAGATTTTTATATGTATCATTTCTAACCTACCATAGTGCTACGGGGTTGGAACCCCCCAATGGGGAGGTTGGAACCCCCCAATTGGAACCCCCCAATTGGGAGGTTGGAACCAGCCCAATGACAGAGGCCCTAGACCAGCAACTGTGTTCTTTCTCTCTTCCTCTCTTTTACTGTTTTTTTTTTCAACCGGAAAACACCATTCTGAGAGATATCCTTGCTTCTTCACCTTCTTTAGATCATTGTTCAAAGCCTCAGTGACATAATCACTTACTTACCCTGAAAACCCCATCCCCAGCCTCACTATCCCCTTTTACTGCTTACTTTTTCTCCAAAGCAATCATCACCTTCAAACATTTCTCTAGAGAATTCCCTTCTTATTTGCTTATTGCCTGTCTCCCCTCATAGAAGGTAAGCTCCACGAAGCAGGATTTGTGTTGGTTTTGTTCATGACCACGTGACATGTGCATAGGACAACATCTGTTACACAGGCCGAGAGCCCATCATGCACCGGCTGCTGTGGTATCTGGAGAAGGATGTGAGAAACCAGACCTATTCCCTGCATTCCTATAGTTTGGGTGAGAGAGGAGAAGCTTTGAATGAATAATTGAACTGTAGGGAGTCCATACAAAAAGGAAATACTGGCTTCTAAGGAGTGTGAAGTGAAAGTCCTAATCCAGCCTCTCTGGGTTGATGCAGCCCTCTAGAAATAAGAAATATTTGACTGAAAACAACTAGCTGTTAGCTCCCCTGAGGAAAGAGTGGGAGGGGGCATAAGTTGATTTGGGGATCTTTTTTTCCCCCTTTTCAAATTTTTATTTAAATTCTAGCTAGTTAGCATACAGTGCAATATATTGGTTTCAGGAGTAGAATTCAGTGATACAACACCCAGTGTTCATCACAGTAAGTTCCCTCCTTAATACCCATCACCCATCTAGCCCATCCCCCATCCATCTCCCTCCATCAACCCTCATTTTGTTCTCTACAGTTAAGAGTGGTTCAGGGGATCTTAAATGAAGCTATGCACCAAATGCATGCTCAATGATAGTAATTAGAGGCCAATTTTTGACCTCCCAGTTGTACTTTAAACCACATTTGATAGCATGCAAATCAATTTTTGGGTGCCTGGATGTTTGCCTTTCTGGTTAGTTCTTTCAATCCCCAGCAACACTGACACACTCCCAACATGAATGCCCAAATTAAGACCGCCATATACCTTACAATACATTTCAAAGGAAAGTATAGACATAAATTAATAAGTAATAGGTCTTACAAAACAATCATTATTACAATGTTGGCTAATTTCTTGGATGCCTGGGTAGCTCAGTCGGTTAAGTGTCTGACTCTTGGTTTCAGCTCAGGTCATGATCTCACAGTTTTGTGAGTTCGAGCCCCACATTGGTCTCTGTGCTGACAGCGTGGAGCCAGCTTGGGATTCTTTCTATCCCCTTCTCTCTCTACCCCTCCCAACTTGCACTGTCTCTGTCTGTCTCAAAATAAATAAATACACTTAAAAAAATGAATATTGACTAAGTTCTAATTCTCTTCCTCTAACCAGCCACAAACATTTCCATCTGTGATTTTTTTAAGACCTTTTTTTTTTGTGTTTCCTCGCATGCAATCTATAGGGCATTTCTGTCTGAAGGCATAGAGCCTTCCCTTGGCTTGTGTCTGAGCTGGGTACCATCCAGACTCAATACAAATTTCCTGGTGCTTTTATGGATGAGGAATGTGTTCTCATCTTTTTTTACCCATGCCCCTCCCTTCAGTGGAAGGTGTCTATTCATTTCACTCAGGTTTAAAAGTAGAGGTATTTTTCTTGAAAATAAGTCTGTCATCATCTAGCTTTCTGTATAGACCCCACAAACTGCCTCCCCCTAACCCCAATGAAACTGGTCAGCAGTTAAGTTACTACTTCAGGCCAGTTTTAATAAAGTTATATAAAAAGCAGTTTTCAAATTTTAACATCTTTGTTTTCAAACCGATACACGTGATCTATAAAACTTTACACACCAAATCCATACTCTTTGGCCTTCCTCAAAAGAGGTAGGGTAGAAGTTGAATCACAAGAAAGGAGCCTATAAGACAGAAAGTTTTTTTAAAGGGACGAAGGGAGTAATCGTTATTTCAGTCTATATTTCCAGGACCCTGGGGATCGATGTTAGTATCTCCATTTTTTAGGTTAGAAAGCCGAGAAAGAAAGATCACCCAGAAAACAAGAAGGAGAGAATAAGACTTGTATCCAGGTGCATGTCTCTAAAGTCTGTGTCTTATCCACCTGCCAAGTGGCCTCCAGGAACAAATGGGTGACTAAGGCAAGATGAAAATAACAGAAATTAGAAACAATAGGGGAAGATAGTTTCTTTCTTTCATATAAAGCTTTTATTCAACAGTTGTAGGTGATGAAGTAGCTTGTTCTGTGCTTGCTTGATTTTGGAACCAGTGTTTGATTTCTGAGCATAAGTTGCTAGATATTAGGAGTTCTTTAAATTTACTTAAAAAATTTTAAATTAGGATACCAATGGAATCTTCTTTAAGTTAAATAATCTGTCTGAATATTTATACCATGGCCTGTGAAGACACTTCTACTGAGAAAAGTTGACAGTGACGAAAGAAGAAGACAACAGGACACTGTCATATGTTAAATTGTAGCCAGTTAAGAGTTAAAAGGGAGGAAGAACCAAAACTCAAAATCTCCTGCCTTTTGCTTTACTTTTCAGAAATCAGAAGCAGTCCCTGGTGTGCTTTAATGTGACCTTTGGAGGTGCTCTCCTACAAACAAAGAAAGAAGAACTGTCCTGTGACTGGAGATCCGTTGGGAGATGGGTGAGTATGTGACCCTGCAGGAGCTAGAATCCCTCTGTCCAGGGACTTAGAACCCAGGAAAGAGGATCAAATACCACAGAATTGGAACTATGAGAGGTCAAAAGAGAACATAACCTTTACCAGGGATGCTCAGAAAAGTTGTCAGAGAAGGTCCTTTGAGTTGGCGTGGCGTTCCAGAAAATCAGGGAGCAGGGAGGAGCCCTTCAGTAACCCTTGTCTGTAAACAGACACCAATAGGGGAATACATCCAGTCTGGAGTCTTCAAATTCTAGAAAAGGCCAGAGAACCTGGAAAATGCTAATTATGTGTCATGAAAACGATAGTACAACCAAAAGGAACAAGTAGAAGAATTCATATCGTGGACAAAGAAGAGAATAAGTTAGCTTCAAGTTCAGTGAGTTTTACCTGGTGGTCCTAGGTGTTTTGGGAGCCATGGCTTTGGTGAGGACATGGCCAAATCCAAGAACCACACTATGTATAACCAGTCCCTAAAATGTCACAGAAATGACATCAAAACAAAGTCATGGATGTCTTCAATGAATTGATCCCAATTTCCTAAGGAACACATGCTTTCCAAGAAGCACAAGAAGGATCAGAAGAAGATGGAGACCAACAATGCCAAAGCCATGAGTGCATGTGCTGAGGCTAGCAAGGCCCCTGTAAAGCCCAATGAGATCAAGCCCACGGTCCCAAAGGGTAGCAGTTGCAAGGTCAGTCAACTCGCCTACATCGCTCACCCCAAGCTTAAAAAATGTGCTCTGCTCATATCACCAAGGCTCTCAGTCTCTGCCTGCCAAAGGCCAAGGTTCAAACCAAGGTTCAGGTGTCAGCTGTGGCTTCAGCCCCCAGAGGTACCCAGGCCCCCACAAAGTCTTCAGCATAGAGACTTCTGTCGCTGATATGAAGACAGAAGGACTGGAGTGGCTCGCAGGCTTCTGTCTGCATGGGGCCGCTGTCTTCCTGGGCTATTTGTACAAATAAAGCTGAAGTATCTGTTAAAGAAAAAAAAAGATCACTACCTGAAAGGAACGCTGACAGAGGCCCAGAATTATCAGGAGTCTTGATGATTACACCTGCGACATCACACAAGTTATGTCATCTTTTAACGCTTAGTTCCATCGTCTGGAAAACAAGGGAGTTGCATTAAATTATATATGAGGTCTCTCTCAGCTGTAAATTCTAGATAGGTGAAGAACATGTCTATAAGACGGGAGCTGGGAAACCATTCATAGCATTTAAAGAAAACAATCAGGACAAGCAATGGGTTTAAATAAAAGAGGAAAAAGAAGTGTGCAATTAAAAATATTCTCATTTCCTTAACTTCTACATTAGGTCCCCTTACATATTATGAACCGATGACAGACAACCATTTACTAGGTACAATTTTGCTATAATAGCTATCATTTATTTGGGGCTTCCTATGGGTCAAAGTGCTGTATTTAGCACTTTAGATATTATATTTCATTTAGTACCTAAGACCTGTGAGGTAGGTGCCATGGTTGTTCACCCTTTGACAATGAGATTGAAGCTTGCAGAGCTGAAATATCTTTCCTTAGGTCACATGCTACGTCCTAAGCAGCAGAGGTGGGATTGGATTCCAGTCTGTCCTCCTGCAAAGCACTTGATCTTAACCTTGACAGCCCAAGGACTTAGACCAAGAATGACCAGATCAATTTGCAAGATCCCTTCTTTAATGTTGAGATCATGGAACAGCTGATAAAATTTTAAGTACAACTTTTTTTTTCTTCAGATGTTACCTATCAAAGAACAAATATCTAGTGTTTACAGAAATAAAAGTTCTATTACATTTCTTCATGTCAGAGTATACAGAGGGTTTATGTGCATCTGTGGGAAGAAAAGGAAATACAGCTGTTTTGCAGGTAATAACAGTTTATTTTATGTCCTATTTTCTTTAACAGTGATTGCTCTTACTTGGAAACTCTCCTGGCATTTTGTAGGCAATAAAAACGTAAGAAGAATGTTTTTTGCAGAGTTTCACAACCCTGGCCCCAGTTCATAATCTGTGGCAGAAGGCATCTGCACCCTAATTCCAGAGTGGTTTATCGATATATCCAACAGAAACATGCGAACCAGGGCCACACCTCTGATGTGTTTCATGCCTCCGGTCAAATCTTCCATCAGTGGACCCTCCAACAGCTTTGTGAGAAAACAAACAAACAAACAAACTTGCCAATTTGAGAGAATGCTGAGGAAAATATTTCTCACAAGAAAGAAACAGAAATGGACTATTCCAAAATAAAATGCATAATTTGATGTTAATAACACTTCATTGCTCTCCGATTAATGATCCTCGTCCAGACTCAGGGCTAGTCCAGAGCAATAGAAACTGTGTTCAATGCCTCAGAAAACTCCTTTTGAGCATCCTCATTGCTTACCCTTCTGTAAGCTCCCACTCTCCTGATCTCTGTAAGGTCCCATTCCTGGTGGCCCTCGAGGGACAAGTTTTGTTCTCTGAAACTTCTCTGCTCTCCATTCAGGTCTCTTTGGGCCTTACTTGCTACTAATGAATTAATCTGGATGAATGGGTACAGGCACCACTGAAGTTTTGGCTCTTTAATTTTTGAAAATTAAAGCACCTATTTAAGTACCACTATTCTGGGGGCACCTGGGTGGCTCTGTTGAGCGTTTGACTTCAGCTCAAGTCATGATCTCACGGTTTGTGGGTTTAAGCCCCGCATTGGACTCCGTGCTGACAGCTCAGAGCCTGGAACCTGCAGACTGCTTCAGATTCTGTGTCTCCCCATCTCTCTGCTCCTCTCTCGCGTGCTCTCTCTCTCTCTCAAAAATAAATACAAACATTAAGAAAAATCACTATTCTGAACCTAAGCGTGGTGCTAGGTGCTTCATGTAAATCAGCTTTGAAACTTCACGAGCCCTGCGATATTGATATTTATGGAAGAGGAAGGGGAGGCCTGGAGAAGTGAAGGGATTTGCCCAAGTCCCGTGGAGATCACGTGGGAGATGGTGGCAGCAAAACCTGTGCTTTCCTCACTGTTGTGCATTTCCTCCCCATGATGTTTTAGTCATGCCATTGGAGACGATGCTAAAATTATAGGCCCCTCAGCCTTCAAGCAGGCCCATGTGCATGAGTGAGAAAGGAGGAAGGGTGCTCAGCAGATCCATTAATCGTCAACTGAATCGACTCTGGAATGTTCTATCGTTCTTCTTCATTCTCTTGCTGCCACAAATATCTAATAGAATAATTAATAATAATAATAATAATAACACCTTATCATTCTCTCTTTCAGTTGTATAACAACTTTGTGGTATTGTTTCAGCTAAATCAAGAATGAGGTCTTAGTTCCAGGAGTGCTTATCTTCCCTAGCTGTTCCTTGGAGTAGCAACATTGCACCCTGGACATTTTGAATTCGTAAGTCTTCACTGAAAGGCACAGTGGAAACTTAGGATAATTTTATACTTGTTATTATTGTATCCCATTGCTAGGGACTTTGAGGAAACTTTATGAGTGTGAACGGTTGACATTTGTTTGTTTTAATGGCAATGACTGACTGGAAGAAAGGGATTAAGAGCATCTCATGGCCTGCTACTGTGTGTTGATATTGAGGTTAGCACATCCGCGCGCAAACAGTTGAACAAGGTATTTTGCAATTTGTAATGACACACTCGATTCAGTTGATGACTTGGAGGATGTTGCCAGCTTATGGTTCTGACAATAAGACCTCTTGAGTGAGCCCGAAAGCATACATATTTCAGCAGGTTTTAAAGATCATTTGGCAGGTCTGATTACCAAGAGCAACACCCAGTCAGTCCACAAGCAATAGCAAGGGGTGCATAGTGTAGTGTCTGTTCGCTGATCAGAGCAGGTGCTACAGAAAGTGCCCTCAGGGAAAGAGGGCTTGACTCTTAGCCACTCCAAGTGAGAAAGCTGAGGAACAGCTTCAGAAACACTTGCCCAGACACAAGCTATTGGGAGAGAAATACAGCAGTATTTAAGCATTTACAAGCTATACCAGTGCCGGAGGCAAGCCGACCCTTTTCTCTGCTTTTGCACAAATGGAAAAAATATGAATTGCCATGGGATCTAAAAATATGGACAACAATGTTTGGGAGAAATCAAGCATCTCACATAATTTCAGAATGGGCTTCATTACCATGAACTATATGGATTTTTCACTCTTAGAACATGGGAAATGTGAACAGTTTTTTATACCCAGAGAAGGAGGATTCCTTCTTTCCCTTACTCAGAGATTTTGTTCTAAAGAATTTTTTTTTTTTCATTTTCTTCTCATGGAAGTGTTACTTAAGAGGTTACATAACCAGTTCCTAATAAAGGATCTCGGAAATATCAGCAGTGTTGCTAGAAGTTCAGGGGTTAGATTTTGGTTTTGTTTGTTTGTTTGTTTGTTTTTTAGCTTTTGACATTTCTGAGATGCTTCTGCAAATATGGCTCTTATAACATTATCTTAATATTCCTAGAAAATAGGGGGTTATCTCATGCAGACAAGGTGGCTTTTACTGACCTTTCAGCCACCAAGTCACGAAGTCTTACAGTATTCCTTGCATAATAATTGACATACATTTACAATAATGGATGAGTTAAATGGGGCTATTAAAAAACCTTAAGAAAAAGCCTCTCATGTGAATACACATGTTAAGTAGCTATGTAATGTTTTTATGATCATTTCATATTTAAAGCTACTTCACACAATCCCTGGGATATAGGCTTAATTATCGTATAAGTAAACCAATGAGCACAAAACTGGTAATGCTGACATATTTAAAGAAAAATCATATCCTACGTATTTGTTTTAGCGAGTAGGCTGATTGTCCAGGTAGCCTCAATACAACATTGAAGGTTTAAAATAAATAAATAAAATGCTCCCAAAAAACTACCTATAAAATGTACTTAATGGTTTGATCAATATGTGCGTGTGCCAGGTACTACACTGAGAGCTGAAAACAATAGATAAAAAAGGCAAGGTCCTATTTTTAAAGGATTTGATGAGTACTCAGATCTAAGTGTAGAATTTCTATATCATATATACTTATATTGTATATAGGCTTTATATTTACATTTATACATATATTGTATATAGACTTGTACTATGTACTTATATTGTATATAGGTTTGTATATTTACATATATATGTAAACTTGCATGTGATATCTGATACCCAGAAACGTCTAAGAATGAGATGGGAAAGGCAACTGCCATTTACTAAGCATCCGCTATGGAAAATATGATATGTATGTAGGACGTTTACTCACCATAATTCTGATGATCTGCGTGCTAACCCTCTCATACACAGATACTGAGGTTGAGAAGAGAAGAACAATTTGTCTAAGGTCATGCATCTTAAAGGTAGATTGAACAAAACAGTTGTGACTCCAAGGCTATTATTCCCAAATTCCACCTCCTCTCCCATCTCCTCCTGTCTCCATTGTGCCATATTGCATCAAATACTGCACAAAGTTTTACTTTATTTGTTTTGTTTTACATTGATAATGTAGTACACATGTTCTTTCCTGGACCATTATATTTGCTTTTGCTGAGTGTGTAGGAGCAAACGAAGATGAGAGCCCAGAAGCTCAGAGTCAATTGTACAAGGCTGACTGGCTCTAAAAAATGGATAATTCACAAAACAAATACATTATTATCTGTTCAAAATATAATGTAGAAACTGGAAAGGACCTTAGAGACCTCCTTCATTTTACAAATGAAGAAACTGAACCCCATAGTGGCACAGTTGTAATCCATTAGTCAATCACTTATTAAATAGGGCGGCAGAGAATTTTATTTGAGCATTGTTCAAGCAACGATTTGCAGGAAAAGGCCTCTAATTTGTCACTTGGATTCTTGGCACTGTTTTTAAACCATGTTTTCTAGAATAAATGGACATCTTCAAAACAAATAGATTATTGCTATGTTCTTTTTGCCTGGGATTATGAGTTTCCTAAGGACTGGAAAGAATCAAACTATAAGGAAAAAACTAGGGGGAACTAATCTTTGCAGATTAATTTGGTTCTCCCACCCCAGTTTATGAGGCAGCAATCTTGCCATGCTTATTGATTATCAGACAAGACTACTAATCCCCTTAAGGTCATTAGTGTACTTAATTAAAGAGCAGTTAGCAAGCTTCTCTTTACTAAAGTAATGTGGCTGTTAAAAGTGATTTGTACTTTACCAATATGGTAGCTATTAATCTGAAGGTCAATTTGTCATTTATATTTTCCCAAACAAATATATTTGGTAGGTCAACCGAGCACTGATATTTATCACATGCCCACTTGATGCACTGTATCTATAATTGTCAGTTAAGAAAGAAAGCTTCTAACTGCCCTGTCTGTATATGCAAACCGTCATTCCTATCTTTTTGAACATCACGCCCAACTATTGTTTGCTTAACAATCTGATAACTTTCCTCTTTTCCTAAGGGTAATGTATGGAATAATGTTGATTGGAAAAATATTTTTTTTTTCTATGTAAACTGCTGGGTTCCAAAAGCATTTGAATAAGAATGAAAAAACCCACATATATATCCCATTAGGAAGTGGTTCCAGAGACAGATTTAAAAAATAACAACTGAGTTCACAAAATTCACAGTTGGAAAGCATAGGTTGTTGCATTTAACATATATAATTTCATGTGGTAGTTGTAGAAATATGCAGGTGGTAGAATCCATTGGCTGGCCTCTGACGGCATTCTCCATTTGGTCCTATCCACTTTGTTTCAGTATTGCACCTGCAGAATAGTAAATGTTCAATCACATTGTATCTGAGAACAAACAGTCCTGTGGATGATTAGGTATTAAGGAGTTCCTAATGAAAAGGGAGAGAAATTGCATACACCATTGCTGGATTTCCTTCAGAAAAGAATGGAGAAGTTTCCAGAGCTCAGAGAAGTGATGACAAACCTAAGTGTTAGCAATCAGATTACATGTTAGATTATCTCACTGCCTTTCTCAATCTTCTAGATTCTGTTTCTATTTTCCAATTGGAAAATGAATTCATAAAGACAGCTATCTCCTTTGGGAACACATATGAAAGCATTCGGCTCCCTGGAGAAAACAAAACAAAACAAGCCAACAAGGTTTTATTAACTGAGGTTATTTTTGGTCTGCTCCTCCAAATTACAGTTCAAAAGGTTAGACCATGATAAATGAGGAGAGAAAACACTGTTGAGTTTTTGTGAGGTAAGTGGTGAGGGGAAAATACATCTAAGTATCATGTCATTGAATGACAGGTATAATGTTTTGCCCTTTCTGATTCTAGATCCCTTTTCAGCCCCAGCAATCATTTTCCAGTGGCATCCACTTTCGGAGCCAAACCAAATGTGCCAAACGTAAAAATGCAGTGGCCAGTGCAGCCAGTACAGGCTCCCGCCAACTAACATCAGTCAGACTTCCCTTCCGGCTCTTGGGTATCAGTGTGATGGCACTGAGATTGTCTGGTGATTCTAATTTTGCACTTGGGATGGAAACAAATGTTTTGGGGTGATTACTTGGCTCTTTGGGACTATCTATGACATATCTCTCTCTCATATTTCTAACTGCAATTAATCTAACATGTGAATTTCAGATGCACCGTTATAGTACCAGGAGAGCAACTTAAAGAACCATGGCCCACATTGGGAGATTCCCAAGGAGCCTTCAGTAGGGAGTTGAACCATGGGATTGCAGCCAGTTAGCAAACTTTAGGAACTAGAAGTATAGTGTGAAGTGTAGAACAGCAAGCAACATTTATTAAGCTTCTTGGTTTTACCAGGCACACAATTACCTCTTTTATGCAACCACCCATGAGACATTATTATTAGCTCCAGTTTACAAATTGGGGTCTTGAAGCTTAACAAGATCCCACACCTAGTAATCTGCTTCCAGGGTGAGTGCTTCTCCATTATACTAACACTTTAAGAAGAGAGAAGGGCCGGTGAATGAGCACATAAGAGGGGTAGCCAGGATGGTCCCAAACCCTTACCCACCGACACTCAAATACTGAAGGACTAACAATGCTCATTCATTAGTGATCATGACACTCACAGACAGGTTGAGTGGTAGTAAGAAGGGTTGTAGTTTAAGTATGGTGTGTCACGAAAGGTTTCTTAAGCTCTCTCCAGTCCCGTGGAAGCTCTGGCTCCTAATGTAAAACTGAATTCCAGAGGAAGATATTTGACCATGTGTGTCGTATGAGGATGCTGTAATTATGCTTTAAAAGCATACTGAACTATTCAACATTTTTATTGGTCTGAGGACTGATGTATCTGAAGCAGCAGAAACCAAGACTTAACTAAATTAACCACATTCTTAACTTTCATTTTGTGATTTGTTTTCCTAGCTGTTATTCTGTGCTTTTCTTTAACTTTCTGTGTATGTGTTCATGTTTGCCAATGTCATAGCCATATCCAGGACATCTCTTTAATATTCCTTCAGTGACTATTAAATTTGATTTAAAAATACATTCATTTGGATATTTTCAAGCTGCTTAACAGTTAGCAGTATTTTTAATGTCCTATTTATCTAATACAGTTGCTTGTGCTGTTTTCATAATCAGATAAGGGTCATTAAACCATTTTTGAGATTAAATAGCACAAAACCATTTTTTTCTGTTTATGTGCCCCATTAATATTGGAGCTTATGCTTACTATGGCTTAATGTTTCAATTTTTAAATATCATTTATGTTAATATGGAAAGGCTGTATTATCTAATTGTGAGGATTATTTCCATTACCTTCCAGCATAATCTTTGCAAATATTGGCCTCCATATTTCTTTGAACTGACAGATTTTTAACCTTGGACATTTCTCAGGACATCATTCGAAGTACTGTTATTAAGTCTTACTCATATAGTTTTTCTTTCAAGACTTGATTTTATTACAGTAGTTTTCAGTTTACATCAAAATTGAGAGGAATAAAATATATAGGGTTTTCCCATATGCTGACACGACACATCCATAACTTCCCCCATTATCCACATAACTTACCAGAATGATGCTTGTTTCGTTTGTTCGTTGACCAAGGACGAACCTACATTGACACATTAGATTGAGCCAAAGTTCATATGTTTACATGACGGTTCACTTTTGGTGTTGTACGTTCTATGGGTGTGGACAAATGTATAATGACATATCTCCACCATTGTAATAGCACACACAATATTTTCACTGCCTTGAAAGTCCTCTCTGTCGTCGTCGTTTTCCTTAATCCCCACCAACACTGGCAACCTCTGATCTTTTTGTTGTCTGCATAGTTTTGTCTTTTCCAAAATGTCATGTAGTTGCAGTTAGGCGGACTTTCAGATTGGCTTCTTTCACTTAGTGATACACATTTACGATTCCTTCATGTCTTTTCATGGCTCAGTAGCTCATATCTTTTTAGCACTGAATCATATCCCATTGTCTGGGTGTATCACAATTTGTCTGTTCACCTGCTGAAGAAAATCTCCGTTGCTTCCAAGTTTGGCAACTATGAATAGAGTTGCAATAACATCTGTATGCAAATTTTTGTGTGGATGTTAAGTTTTCAGTTCGTTTGGGTAAATAACTAAGAGCACAATTTCTGAGTTATTTGGCAAGCATAGATTGGTTTTTTAAGAAACCACTCATCTTCCAAGGTGGCTGAACCATTTTGCATTCTCACCAGCAAGGGGTGAGAGTTCCTGTTCCACATCCTCACTAGCATTTGGTATTGTCAGTGTTCTGGATTTTGGCCCTTCTAACAGATGTGCAATAGTATCTCATTGCTGTTGGTTATATATATATATATATATACACACATATATATACATATATGTACATATACATACATATATATACATATATATACATATATATAATTTTTTAAAAGTTTACTTATTTTTGAGAGAAAGAGAGAGAGACAGAGACAGAGCATGAGTGGGGGAGGGGCAGAGAGAGAGGGAGACACAGAATCCAAAGCAGGTTCCAGGTTCTGAGCCTTCAGGACAGAGCCCAACACGGGGCTTGAACTCACAAACTGTGAGATCATGACCTGAGCTGAAATCAGACACTTAACCAACTGAGCCATCCAGGTGCCACTCTCAGCATTGTTTTAAGGTGCATTTCCCTGATGATGTATGATGTGGGGCACCTTTTTATATGCTTCTGTACTCCCTGTATATCTTCTTTGGTGAGGTGTCTGTTAAGGTCCTATTAATAGCTGAAACATAAGGTCATTGTAAATTTTATCCAACTTCAGTTACAGTGATTAGAGAGAAGATCTTCCATGCCAAGACTACCAAGTTATCTCCCTGTTCAGCCTTTCAGTACACAGTAGGGGGTTGCTTTGTGCACCCAGTACCTCCTGTACAGAGAAGGCTCCTTAGGTGTCTCTGCGTGTTTCGGTGGATCTCAGTTCTTCCAGGCTGGTCTCTTCCTTCGTGACCCACGACCACTTCTTCTCGAGCACCCTATTCTTTCCCGATTCTGATGCAAATGTCATCATTGATTTACAGTCCCACATAGACGATGTCTCTGGATAAAGTAGTATTCGCTCTACTCACCTTTTTTTATGTTTCCTTATCACGTCACGTGTAGCTTTGAATACAAACATTGTGGCAACAGCTCTGAATCTGAATTCGGGCACGTCCGAGGATCCTAAATCTCATTCCTCATTACCTCAACTCTCTTGACAATCCTCAACACATCCTTCTTACAAGTCGTAGTCAATGTCACCTCCTTCGCAGGGTTCTTATGAAGATTAAAATCAGTAAGTGTGCATAGATATGGTTTGGTTGATCCATAAAATACCATATCGTTTAGATGCACCAACATACTACCGAGTATAATATATGTAAATATAAGCACCTAAATAGCACCTACTATGTGTCAGACTCTGTTCCAAGTGCTTTATTATGTCATACCTCTTTCAATTCTCTTAACATTCCTGAGAGGTGGATACAGTGAATATCTTCATTTTACAGATGGGTAAACTGAGAGGTTAAGCAACCTGCTGCAGAATCCCATAGCTAGTAAGTGAATGAATTGGAATTTGACCCCAGAGACCATTTTCATAACCACATACAATGCCTCTTCCTAAATAACAGCAAAATAATGAAAATAGTGATAATAATTACAGCAAAATCCTATATATATATGTTTTCTTATAGATCAGAAGGTTACACTTTTTCTAATCATCCTGTACTCCTTAATCATTGACCCATCTCCTGAGTAAATATTTCTGGTAAAGTAAAGGAATGACTCAGTGTGCAGAAATTTAAAATACATGTCCTAATACAGTAGGTCAACATCTCATTTTCCCTCCTGGTGACGGTGTTGTTAGGAACAGTGAAATTTAAATAGTAATATAATATTTTCATTTGATATAAAATATAATAATGATTTAAACTATATTTTCAAGACATTATTGGTCATCTCCGTCTACATGTAGTTCGCCCTTCCTTTAATTCCATTCAAACCAGCACTTTATCTCTTGCTAAATAGTCATAACACTTGTATTTATCTCTTCTCAGGTATTCATGACACCTTTAAAGATTGTTTAAGCTTACACTCAGCATGTAGCTGCCATCTTGCCCCCAATGGAGTTACAATATATGCTAATCGATGTGAATGCTTCCTAGCTGTGCTGTGGAACTTTGTCCATCACGCTGCACATCTCTTTATTGAGTCCTTGTTCCACCTGATGGCTGAACATGTGTTAGCCAGTTCTGGATTTTCTGTCATTCCAGATTTTAACTCAGTGAATTAAAGCTTTTCCTTCTTATTCTACCTCCATGAGCACCATTTAATTCCCAGGACTCCCATAGCATCATGGCGGCATGGAGAAATGTCTGGCCATGACACCATTGGCTGAAATGGCCACAATTGTGCACAGCGTCAGGTCTTCAGTCAGGAGCGCAGTAGCTTCTTTGTCCTGACTGCAAGGCCTCCTTTCTTTATGTTGACCAAATCTCAGCATCTACACAATTCTTTTGGGGGCATGGGAAGTTTGGGGAAATTATCTTGTGTTCTCTGTGCTTCTGGAGAGTTGTGGGGTAGAACTAGGGAGACTGAAAGGAATATTGTGCCCTGTCTTCTCTACTGAACCTGCCCCTGCTTGTTGCTCCTGAGTGATATTGCTGCTTTTGCATTCTGGCAAAGGATCTCATTTATTTCCTTGGGCTCCACATAGGAGCCCACAAGGCTTTCCCACACTTACATAATCAAACTTTACCAGGCGTTCCTTTGCCCTTGTTAACTCTGTTCCTTCTTTTGCCAGCTTGTAGTGAGAAAGCGGGGTGGAAGACAGGAGGAGAACAGTACAAAATTAGTTCCGTAGGATTGCACATTCTTACACACCTTTCTTTATAGGAAAGGTATTTACACCTGGACTTAGCCCTTTGAAGTGAAAATCAAGATGATAATGGTTTTGTCCAGTGACCCCAGTGTACGTATTTCCCTAGCTTTGGAAGCTCCTGAAATGAGAAAATGTCAAGATATACAGAGTATGGGACCGGGCAGATGGTGTGTACCCTATTTGTATCATGTCACCGCATATATTTACTTGTATTTACCAAATCTAAGTCAGTGCAATTGACAGTGGAGCAAATTTCTCTTTCATTTCCCCCGTTCCTTTTAAAGATGAGTGTGAGAAAGTTTTTGTTGCTGAAGAAGGAATGGTCACAGTTCTACTTTTCTGCCCCAAAGAGGTCTCTCCATTACATTGTTTGACTGCATGTTGCAGGCCACTAGATCTCTCTCTCTCTTTCTCTCTCTGTGAACTCTAGACTATATTCTGTTCTGTTTAAATTTTAGTTCAATTACTTACATTTGCTTTGTTATCAATTGGATGTTTAATTCCAACATTTACTTAGCTATTCACCTTTTAACGAATACGAATATATAAATGAAGACTAAGATATCTAAGCAATTTACTTATTGTTTCTTTTAGCTTATTATTCAAACATAGATGTGTCCATGCAATTCTTTGCACCATCCTCCTTCCTGACAATGGACTCCAGGAGACAACAATCTTTACTTTTATGGGGTCTATAGCCTCTCTTAGAAGGGGATTATTAGGCACTAACAATAAAAGATTGAGAGTCCAGCAAAGGTAGAATGAGAGATGGGCCATAGTTTTCCAAAACTTCCATGTGTTATAAAAATAGAAGAAAAGAGAGTCATCTTATGTACCTGGGATCAAGCTGAAGCTGAATCATTCCACAACTCTTCCCTGTGACTCAGAAGTAGGTATGGGGGTGGGAATGTGCAGGCAGATTCACCGTTACTTTAGAGTATTATAATTAAGTATAAATCTGATGCTTCTCAGGATGTTAAAGAGATAATCACGGACTAAAAGCATCTGAGGAAAATAGTTTCTTTTATTGTATAAGAAATATAAAATGTATATAAATAAAGATACTTTATTGTTTTATTTCAACATTAGACATTATAGGTATGAAGCTTGATGCTGATGAATTTGACACAGAGTCTGGAATGACATCCAGCACATTCATCCACAAAAATAACCCTGACAACATTGGAATTCGTTGTTAAAAATAAGCCAGCTTGGAAATATGACTCACTCATAATCAACTAAAAGGTTTTGTTAGGAAAACTGCACCGATGCAGCAAACAAACATTTGTATCTTATGGTGGAGTTTGTACTGATGTTTTTAAAACAATCATGAGAAATTTGGTTTTGTACTAGGCAACCAGAAACAAGAACCACATCTCAGGAGTCCTCATCTCAAATTATATTTGGTTCATAACACTTGTTTCTTTTCACCTTCAGTACTTTTTTTTTTTAAACAAAGATTTCCTTTCACCAGAATTGTGCCTGTAATGCATAGCCGTATCTCTATGAACAGTGCCTGCCCTATGTATAGCTAGATGAATATGCAATTTGCATGTTGCTGATTTAAATGAAAGTCAGTATGCGTATATGAATGTCTGGTCACATTTGAAAAAGAAATCTCGAAAGCTGACAAAATACCTTTCCCCCCTTTCTATACAATCCAACAGCCTTGAGTTCTTGTATACCCACTAAGCCTTATGCCGTATCTTTTTAACAAAGAATGAACCCATGTATGAAAAGCAGCCAGGAAGACTTTGGCTTTGTGGATCTGCAAGAAACAAATGCCCCATGAGAGCCTCTTCCTGCTCCTGCACTCCTCTGCTTCAGAATCCCTGGCTGCTCGTCTTTGAATGATGTAGCAATAGGTGCTCATGGGATTTCCACTCGGCAGCAAGAAGCCCAGTTTTAGATCATAATAGACCAGCTACTGGTGAAGAATACAGAACGTTATCAGTTAGTTTCTACTCTGGTGGCTTGGAAAGGGATGGGGGTGGCTGTGGGGAGCAAAGGAGCAAAGGAGAAATTGGGTAGGAGAATATACTATACCCTGTCAATTCCCTGAGTTACACCAGGGGACCAGAGGGACATTTATTTTCAACTATGTGAATAGTAGCCATTGGTAAAAACTAATGTTCTTTCAAGAAGTGGCAGGTTGAGAATAAGACAGCTACTGCTGATATGGTCAAAGGAGGTCATTTCGCATATTTACATCTTAAAATGTAATTAGAAAGGTACTCACAAAATCCTTAACTTTTGAGAGTAAATTATGTGGAAGCACATGCTTTTCCTAGAACATCTCAAAGCTGCACATGTGAGAAAATCACCTTGTCTTCATGTTCTGAAGCCAATCAATACGTTCATCGACACCAGATTTTTCATTTAGGTCAATCACTTACCTTCAAAGTCGGTCATGAATACAATAACAATAGTTAAAATTGTCAATGACAATTTTTTCCCTTTTATTCAGAAAAGCTAGGAGTAGGGTTTATCTTAAATTCATTTGTCTTGCCTCCACCACTAGAATTAGACAATTTCTTTTAGCAAATTAGTTTGCTTTCTACATTTGTGAAGTGGAACTAGAAAAAAAAATTATGCAACAAACATTTAATGTTTGAAAGGCATTATTTGAGGTGCTGGGAACTGAAAAATAGGAAACAACAGTCAATCATACAACACTTAGCTCTTGGCTATGTTTTAGATGTTGAATAAAGTTTATTTAATTGAAGGATGGCTGTGTTAGGAATAAAGCCCTAATGATAGTTCTAAATGAGTAGCTCATCCCCTCTAGGACAGCCTGGGAATATTTCTCAGAGGAGGTGACTTGACTTTGGTCTTCAAGTATAATTAGGAACTCGAATTCGGAGGAAAACAAAGGAGAAGTTCATTTTAACAGAAAGTCGAGGATGTGTGAAGACATGGGTAGAAAGTACAGAGCTTATTTAGGAAACTCTGGGAAATTTGGTGTGAATGGAGCATAGGGTGCAGGTGTAGTATGGAGAGGGGAGGGGGATGAGGCTAGAGGGTGGATTAGTTCATAGGGCCATAGTTCAGAGAAGGCATAGTCTTGCCTTCTACTCCCCGTTGCATGTTCAGTACGGTGCCTGGTTTTTAGAAAGGGATGAATGAATATTTGTTGAGGAAATAAACAGATGAAGGAATAGACGGATGAATGAATATTGTGATGAGGCCACTCATCTTCTCTTATCGACAGGAAAAGGTTATTGAAAACTTTGAAACAAAACGATGACATTAGATGGAAGGGTTTGTGGGCTGGAAGACAGAGGTTTGGTTAGGGAGATCACCTGAAGTAGAATGCAATTGTTTGCCAATTAGTAGCTAAGGGGAGTTTTGTTTAAGGTAAAATACTACTGAGAGAAGGAGCTAGATATAAAGCAGAATTCAGAGATATAGTTGACCCATTGGATATTGGGGGTAGAGGGTTGAGGGTGGCTGACTGAGCAATTCATGTGGACCAGCGGCCCCTGAGAGAGCTGCACGGGTTTAGATAGAAATGTCCTGTGCATTGCTAGACACACAGGTATGAAACTCACCTGTGAAAGGTAAAGGTGAAGCAGAGGAAGTCATTAGGGTGTAGAGGATGTTTGAAAACACAAAAAATGTGAGGGTGGAATTTTGAGTCTGAAGAGGAGATAAAAAGCACACTGAGAGGAGACTCAAAACAATAGCTGGGTAAGAGAGGACTGGGAAGAATTGAGACTAACTACCTTGTTCTTCTCCTCCTCCACCTCCTCCTTCTTCTTGTAATATAATTTATTGTCGTTAGTTAACATACAGTGTATACCATGTGCTCTTGGTTTCGGAGGTAGATTCCCATGATTCATCGCTTACCCAGTGCTCATCCCAACAAGTGCCCTCCTCAAAGCCCATCACCCATTTTCCCCTCTCCCCTGCTCGCCCCCACCATCAACCCTCAGTTCTCTGTATTTAAGTCTTGTATGGTTTGCCTCCCTCTCTGTTTGAAACTCTTATTTTTCCCTTCCCCGTCCCCACGGTCTTCTGTAACATTTCTCAAGTTCCACATATGAGTGAAAACACATGGTATCTGCATGTCTCTGACTGACTTGTTTCACTTAGCATAATACCCTCTACTTCGATCCACGTTGCTGCAAATGGCAGGATTTCATTCTTTCTCAATGCCAAGTAGTATTCCATTGTGTATATAAACCACATCTTTTTTTTTTTTTTAATTTTTTTTTCAACGTTTTGTATTTATTTTTGGGACAGAGAGAGACAGAGCATGAACAGGGGAGGGGCAGAGAGAGGGAGACACAGAATCGGAAACAGGCTCCAGGCTCTGAGCCATCAGCCCAGAGCCCGACGCGGGGCTCGACCTCACGGGCCGTGAGATCGTGACCTGGCTGAAGTCGGACGCTTAACCGACTGCGCCACCCAGGCGCCCCTATAAACCACATCTTTATCCATTCATCTGTTGATGGACGTTTGGGCTCTTATTTGTTCATTGGAACACTTTGAGCAATGTCATGTATTAGTTACTGAATGTAATTTTTTTTTCAGTCAGTTTGGAATTTTCCCTTCCCTAATGCACATTCTCTGTTGGTAGCTGATTTAATGTGATTATGCTGTTTAACTTGGCTAAATGAATATTTAAGATACCATGAGGCCTTGTGATATTTTCCAGAAAGATCCTACATTGTTATCTTATGTTAAGATGATCTTTTTTAAAATTTTTACTTATTAATACCAAGAGAATGCTTTGCCCCCTGTTCTAACTTTCAGAGTAATACTGGCACATGTATTCTGTTAAAATCAGGCACAAACGTGGGGAAAAAAAGTGAACACACGTAGGTTAGAACATACGATTCTTTTCTTGAAAGAAGTGGGAGGAGGAGTCGAGGGAAGGGAGCATCCACACAAATCCTGAGGATTGGATAATTTCAAGTTTCCCTTTCTTTATTTGAAAACTGTTTCCTCTACTGGGATTTATCTGTTACTCAGAGAAACCAGGTGAGTTAAACTTCCTCCCAAGTGGGCATTTTTCTGGATCCCCAAATTTGATACAATTTAGCACAAATTGTCAGTCTGTGCTGAGAATAGCCGGGCCTGTTTTCAGCCATTCTGCAGTTCATTTTACAGAGCTTTGAGGCGAAATCACAGCACTTATGGGCACGAAGCCATTAGTCAGCATTTCAGTCACTCCTGGCTCCCTGTGCCTTTCAGAACTGAGAAGGCTGCTATTGCCCCTTCTAGAAAATCAGAGAAAAGTGTGGAGCAAAAGAGAAATCAATTAATTTTACAAATAATAAATAATAACATATACTAATAAGGTAAATGAGATCATAGGAACAAATTGAGAAAGGCATTGCAGTGTTTTTTTTTTTCCTTACCACACAAATTAGTTTGCATAAATGAGGACATTAATATATATATAAATCTGGTTGCTGCTTACACCATTAATTTATTATCTCTTTCCGAGACAAATGATCGCTATGTAGATTCTATTAAAAGCATTAGTTGAATTTTGAGCTTGTTTATGGAATGAGGACTGAGTGTCCATGTTCATCCTGTGCAACTGTTCCCTGTCTATTTTTCTTCATAATTTATTTACTGATTAAAAGCTGACTTTACTGTTATCTTTTTTTTTTTTTAAGTAAGAATGAGAAAAAGAGAGTGTGTGGGGTAGGGGCAGAGGAAGAGGGAGATAGACAATCCCAAGAGGGCTCCATGCCCAGCCCAGAGCCTGACGCAGAGCTCGATCTCTTGGCCGTGAGATCATGACCTTAGATAAAACTCACGAGATTTTGTTTTTTTTATGTTTCTAAAACATTGAACAGATTGCTTACTGGTCAGAGCAAAAGAGCACATAATACGGTACAAAAAAGACCCTTTTCTTTAACAATCATTGGATACAATAGTGAAAACAGAGGTGAAGACAGCAGTGAAAGCGACATGTTGCTTGAAGAGTTTGGAGTTTGGAGTTCACAATCTGCTATGGAGACAACACAAAGCAACTATAATTGTGTAACCATAATTATTTATTTGTACTAGACAGAATTTACTCTCTTCCATTCTCATACACACCCATTCCACAGAATATTTGAAATAATATGCACGCACATGCACAAAAACACATTTTTACTATAAGCAGATAAGTGAGGCTGTTGAAGGAAAACATAAGGGCTGTAAAATAATAACAAATAAGGCCAGAGATTTGTACCATTTGGGTTCACGCAGTTGCAGTTCCTAGAGATGTTCAGAAAAACTGTTCTGTAAGCTCCCAGAATTCAAAGCAAAGAGGAGAGCAGTCATTTACAAGGTTAAATGGCCCAAAGATATGGCATATTTCAATGATGCCATCTGTAGTCACTATTTATTAGGCACTTATATTTCTCAACTGCTTCTCCCCAAAAAACAGGACAGGAAGGTGAAGGAACTTGCTCCAAGATCTGCAGTGAGTAAATGGTAGGGCAGAGGTCAGAAGTCAAGGTTGTTGGATTTCTGAGTCTGACCCCCATGTGACCTGCCCTACTGTCCTCTCCCCTGGCCTGACCTGCAGGTGATCTGCTACACTGCCTTCTCGTCTAATGCTTATCGTCTCACAAGACCTACGGAGGAGACTGTGCTCAGGGTCACTATAAGGTCCTATCATAGAAGCATTTTCAAAATGCCATGGAAACATAGAGGAGGAAGTATTTCTGGCTGTACATGTGAGTAAAGGCAGTAAGTTTGTAGAATCCTTGGCTTATATGTGCTTTTAAATAATTTGTCTGCTTTTAGAAAATAGTTTTTTACAATCATTCGATTCCTTTCTGGTTGTTTCCTTCTAGATGTGCAACTACCATACGTATCATTTTTCTCCCTAAATCTTTTAATGATTCTAGAAGATATAATGTTGATTATTGAGATTGACTCACAAATCTCATATTACAAACAATCTAAAATGCTCAGAAAATACTTAGAAACATGCCAAAATTTGGTTGTAACGTATCCTATTTCTTTAATCAATAGGCTAAAGATAAACGTGCTATTTCAGAGCTGCGTTTGAAGGCTGGTCGTCAGTAAAACAGTATTTTTTATGGGTTGCATAAATGCTTTGTGGTGTTACTGAAATATCTTAATTGCTTTTATGAATGTATTTAATGAGTTCCATTTAAAATGTGATGTTATTTACCTTATGGGATTAAATGACTCACTCCATCCAGACACTGTGCAAACCCAAAGGAACATTGCTTTTTGCCTGCGGTGCAGGGTGAACCAGAAAGCTCTAAATCCAACTGTTAGTCGCTCTGCTCTGTCTGTGTGAGTTCTGTGCTGTACCCACAGGAGATCTGGGCTGGGGACTCTCCATCCAGGAGCCTCTGGTCTGGTATCCAGGCTTAATTGAATAACAGCAGGGGCTTCAGCTAGAAGAGATGAGATGGCCAGTCAAGATGGCTACAAGGTCAAGAAACAGCCTCAGAGGAAGCAATGTTTATGTCACAGAGTCGGTGGAAGATCAGTTTCCGACAGTTAGTTAGTGTGTTAGAAGAGTTTTGCTTTATCGTGGAAGGAGAAAGAGTGAGGGCAAGAGGAACACCTACTTTGTTAGAACCCTGATCATCAGTGCAGCCCGGAGTGGAGGATCTTATTGTTTCTTTTATGCCTTCTTTATCTCCATCTCTTTTCCCCATGATTTTATGTTTCATTTATTATACTTTGGTGTAAATAATAATAGCTAATTCTAATGAGCACCTACTATGTGCCATTCACAGTACTAAGCACTTTCACGTGATTCTCTCTCTTAGTCTTCCGGGCAAACTCTATGAGGTAGCTACTGCTATCGTTATTATTCCAGTTTTACACATGAAGAAACAAAGGCTTGGTGACTTTGCTTAAGGTTATGCAAGTATTGACTGCAAGAGGTAGGATTTATTTAACTATCTATTTGTTTTTGTGGAGAAAAGGAATTTTACTTTAGGATCACTGAATAAAAACAGTAAAAATTGACATTATGAGTTAAGTAGGGATTTGTGTTTAATAGGATGGTTGTGTTTTAGAGCCGGCAAAGGAACATGGCTGCTCTTTGGTATTAAGGAAATCCACTGAGAGTTTAGCATTATGCTTTAGTGAGAAAAGGACCAATGTTGGGAATGGCTGAAGTATTTTTCCCCCAGGTTGGGATTTTCCCCCAGTCCATTTTCATGAATTACCAGTGGGTATTAGTCATTCTCATTCTCATGGTAAGATGGAAAAATCAAGGGCACCTGGTTGCCTCAGTTGAGTGAGTGTCCTGACTCTAGGTTTCAGCTCAGGAGGTAATCCAAGGGACATGGGATCAAGTCCCACCTCAGGCTCTGTGCTAAGTGTGGAGCCTGCTTAATATTCTCTTTCTGTCTCCCGCTACCCCTCTCCCACTCACGAACTCTCTTTTTCTCTCTCTCTAAAATAAATAAATACAGTGAAACCTTGAATTGCAAGTAACTTGTTCTGCCAGTGTTCCCAAGATAAGCAAACATTTCTAATAAATTTTAACTTGATAAATGAGCGATGTGTTGCAATACCAGTAATGACATCAAATGTCACATGATCACAACTGAGCCAATGGTTCTTCTCTCTCTCTCTCTCTCTCTCTCTCTCTCACGGTGGGATTGTGGGTGATCATCTCCCATGCTCAGATGCTCAGTCTCAGGCCATGGTGTTTGGCAGAAATCAGTGAATTTTCAGAACGTTGGAAGGTGCCCACAACTGGCATTAGTATATTTTTTGTCATTTCAAAGCATGTATGGACAGTCCTTTACTTTTCCATACAAGAGTAAGCTTAGGAATGCTTTGTTTCATTCTAGGTCATTAGATAGGTTCCTTGTTAAAGTTGCACAAAAGGAAAAAGATTCCATCGAGCCAATAGATAGCAGTGATTCCGTTAGTGATAGTGAAAGTCATCCTACACAATAACCCTCCTCCCTTGTCTCCCTTGCATCAGTCACAAAGGTTTTCAGAGGTAAGTGCAGGTTAATTTGTTTATTTTTCTTTATATTTTGAATTTCTTTATTATATTGTATTATATTACAGTATTGTAATCATTTTCATAGGAATATTTTTGGGTTGTGGACAAATCATCTGAGTTTCCATGACTTCTTATGGGGAAATTCACTTTCATATACAAATGCTTTGGATTGCAAGCATGTTTCAGGAATGAATTATGCTTCCAAACCAAGGTTTTACTGTAAATAAATAAATAAATAAATAAAATGGAAAATATTTTTGTATCTCAAAATCATTTTGGAATAATGGGATAAAATGATACTTTAATGAAAAAATTAATAAAATAATTATTTTTTCACTCAAATAAACAAATACATTATCCTTAGTATTAACCTGGACTTGAGAGGATCCAGTGAATCTCACAAGTAGGTGTTAATCACTTACATTTGTAAGGAAGTGAAGAAATGTTACTTTATCAGAGTTAGAATTCCTGTTGACAAGCTATTTGGAGGGAAGAAAACATGGGCGAGAAGGCTGAGAATAGAGGAGAGAAAGAGGGTCGGAAAGAGGGGTAAGGCACAGCATTCTTAGGGGGAGTGAGCAGCTGGTAAAAATTCCGCTATGATGAACATGGTAAGGTTTTAATTTTTTTCAATGTTTATTTATTTTTGAGAGAGAGAGAGAGAGAGAGAGAGAGAGCGCAAATGAGAAGGGGAGGGGCAGAGAGAGAGGGAGACACAGAATCTGAAGCAGGCTCCAGGCTCTGAGCTGTCAGCACAGAGCCTGACGCGGGGCTTGAACCCATGGACCGTGAGATCGTGACCTGAGCCGAAGTTGGACGCTTAACTGAGCCAGCCAGGCGCCCCCAGGGTGAGAGTTTAAAGGAATTCTCTCTGGGGTGAGGGGGAGAGATGAATAGGTAGAGTACAGGGAATTTTCAGGGCTGTGAAAACACCCTAGAAGATATTATAATGATGGATACATGATACATTTGTCCAAATGCATAGAATGTAGAACACCAAGAGTGAACCTTAATGTAAACTATGAACTTCCGTTGATTATGAAGTGTCCGTATAGGTTTATGTGCCCTTCAGGTAAGTGATGTTGATAAGGGGCAGGCTATGCATGTGTGGGTGCAGAGAGTATATGGGAAATGTCTGTACCTCCTTCTCAATTTTGATGTAAAACTTAAACTACTTAAAAAATTAAAGTTTTGGGGGCACCTGGGTGACTCAGTCAGTTAAACTCTGACTCTTAGTTTCGGCTAAGGTCATGATTATGGTTTGTGAGTCCAAGCCCCACATTAGGCTCCACCCTGACAGTGCAGAGTCGGCCTGGAATTCTTTCTCTCTCCCTCTCTCTCTGCCTCTCCCCAAGTTGTTCTCTCTGTCTCTCAAATAAAAATAATTAAAATTTTTTAATTAAAAAATAAAGTTTTTAAAAAGCAAAGGAAAAATAGAAAGTTAAAAATATCAGGCTGTCTTATTGATTAAAATAATCTTTATAGATTTTAGATATAAGTCCTTTGCTTTATTAGTCATGTGTTCATTCTGCCTACCTCCTACCAAATAATCAGTTAACATTTATTAACTATTCTTTATTAGACATTTTGGTAGATCTAATAGTGTCGTCCCAAATTCATGTCCACCTGGCATAGCAGAATGTGACACTATTTGGAAATAAGACCTTGCAGATGTAATTCATCAAGGATTTCAAGAGGAAATCAACTTCCATGTAAGGTGGACCTGAAATTCAATGACTAGTGCCCTGACAAATGAGGCGAGGACACAGAAAGGAACACAGAGAAGACCATGTGAAGACAAAAGTGTTATGTTGCTAGCAGCCAAAAATACTAGGAACCATTCGAAGCTGGAAGAAGCCAAGAAGGATTCTTCCCGGAGCCTTCAGAAGGTGCATGGCCCTGCTGAGATCTTTTTTTTTTTTTTATGTTTACTTATTTTTGAAAGAGAGAGCATGAGCGGGGGCAGGGACAGGGAGAGAAGGTGACACAGGGTCTGAAGTGGGCTCTATACTGACAGCAGGGAACCCAATTGGGGGCTTGAACTTATAAACCTCAGGATCATGACGTGCACCGAAGTTGGACGCTCAACCAGCTGAGCCACCCAGATGCCTTGGCCCTGCTGATATCTTAATTTTGGACTTTTGGCTTCCCAAAATGAGAGAAGAAATTTCTGTTCTTTTAAGCCACCAAGTGTGTGTTAATTTGTGTAGTTTCTTCAGGAAACGGATATAGACATTATTCTAGGAGACTGGTACTAAAATGAATAGTATATAGTACTTGTCTTTAAGAAGTTGAAAGAGTGGGGCACCTGGGTGGCTCGGGTGGTGGAGCGTCTGACTTCTGCTCAGGTCATGATCTCTTGTTCACAAGTTCGAGTCCCGTGTGGGGCTCTGTGCTGACAGCTCAGAGCCTGAAACCTGATGCCGATTCTGTGTCTCCCTCTCTCTCTGCCCCTTTCCTGCTTGGGCTCTTTCTCGTGCACGAAAATAAATAAACATTTAAAAAAATTTTATTTATTTATTTATTTATTTTGAAGTTCTTTTATCGATTTATTTGCTTATTTTTGTCAGAGATGTCACATTCACATGGGTCAAAAAATAACAAATATAAAAGATAATCAGTGAAAAGTCACACATCCAACCCTTTTCTCTGCCATCTCCATGGATCTTCCCCCTCTACATCACCCCTTCCCCAAACCCCATCAACTAACTGCCTTTTGTTATGTTCTTATGAATTATTCCAGACCTTTTATTTCTTAAAAAAAATTTTTTTAATAAATTGAAAGAATGGTGTTGCATAACGAACTGGTGCCTATTTGTTGAAAGCACCTGCAACATTTTTATAGAATTAGTAATAACTGAGCTTATTTCAAAATGATGGCCAGGCTTTGCCTGGTCAGATGAGAGAGGGAGGGAGAGAAAGGATCAGAGCGGCAAGATACGGTAGATGTAGCGGAGCTGTGGAACCATGCTAGAACCTGGTAGGAAGGGAGCGTGTGAATCTCACCGAGGCCAGAGCTAAGAAGGAGCGGGGAAGGAAATAAGGTTGGAGAGGGTGGGAGATGGAGATAATCTGAATAGCCTCGTGTGCTATGCTGAAGAGTCTTTTGTTTTATTCTGTAGGCAATGTAGAACAAGCCAAGACCTTAAAGACGGAAAACTATGTGATCAGGCATCAGGACAGTGGAGTGATTCAAAACACATGTGCCTGGACCCAAACCTTGGCTCTGTTGCTTATTAGGTTTGTAAATTCAGGCAAGTTCCTTATTACCTGACCATCATCGGTAAAACAGACAACATAGTTCCTTGGGCAAAGCGCTAGGGTGAGGAGGGTGAGGAGCAAATGAATTAAACAGGCGTAATTTTTAGAACAATGTCTGGCATATACTAGGCGCTTAACTGAAGGTTAGTCCTTCTAATCTGTTGTGCATTTTATCAACAGCAAGTTCATTCTGGCAGCAATGTGGAAATACTGGCATTCATGTAAGCAAAAGCCTGAACAATGTACTGAGAAGGAGGAAGAGTTTTTCTGGAGATATTTCCTAAGTAGAATCAAAGGGTTGTATCTAATGTGATGTGAAGAATTAGGAAAGAAAGACGCCAGCTCAAAAGTTTCTGCCTCGATACAGAGTAAACAGTGACGCCATCATCAGAGAACAGGAATACAATACAAGCCATGGGGTTCCGGAGAGGTACAGCAAGGAACAGGGTAATACATTTTATTTCAGACATGGTAGGTTTAAGGTGACGGTGACATCCAGTTAGGGAAACTTAGAAGGCAGTTTTGAAAGTATTCTAAACGAAAGGGGACAGATGAACACTGTTATAGTCATGTTTCTTAAAAGGGGCCCCTTGAGCAACACTTTATGAGAATCATCTGGTTCTCTTTTTAAGAATGCAAATTCATAGATCCCACTCAAATCCTACTGAATCAAAATACCTGGCAAGCAGGCCTTGAAGGGTTGCATCCTGAGGACTCTTTCCTAGGTGATGCTTATGCACATAGGAATGCTTAGCTTCTGGAAAACATATAAGCCTCCAGTTCTGGCTGTTTATAGAGTCATCTTAGGAACTTCTAAAAATACTGATACCCGGGCTCCACCTCAAAGAGATTCTGATTTAATTGGGCTGAGATGAGGCCACAGCTTCAACTTGTTTGAAAAGTACCCCAAGTGATTCTACTTTGCAGATAGGAACTAGAAGGAGAGAAAAAGAATATTCAAGAAGGCAGGAAGATCTGAAGATCACAAAAAGGATTCATAAAAGACAGAAGTGAAAATATCTGGACGTTAACTGTGGAAATGTCTTCTTTTTTTTTTTTTTAAGTAGGAATAGGTAGCATTACTACCTTCGATAGATATCAGAAGAGAAAGAGAACTGAAACCAAGCTAGTGGTTTTGACCAATAGGAGATCAGTGACGTAAAATTTAGGGAGGGCTTTTCAAGGGAGTGGGATAGAGACAGAAACTAGAGGCAGTCTTGAGGACACGAAGACAAAGAACACAGACTATGCTTTCATGAAGTTCGAAGAGAGATGGAACACAGCTTACAGCAACAACTGTCTCCCTTTCTCCTTTTTTCTGTCTTTATATGGGTTAAATTATGAATTAAATATTATGAATTAAATTATTTAGAATATTATGAATTAAAATATTTAGAATATTTGTGGCTGAAAAAGAAAATGCCAGAGGAAAAGATGAAGATATAATCTTTAAAAATATATTTCAAGGAGTCTTAAAAAAAAGAGAAGAAATTCAGAATTTTGGATGTAAAGAGGAAAGACGTGATTCTGTCCCTGAGAATAAGAGGTAAGGGTGAAAAAGGGGTGATCACAGGGGATGGGAGCGTATTTACCATTATCTGCTGTGAAAGAGAGGATTGGACGATATTGGAGGGCTTGAGGGAATGTGAATTTTTTGCATTGGGGATTCAGGAGGAAAAGGACAAGTGACCAATACAAACACTACTGGACAGTGTTTAAAGGTCCCACTGGGATAGGAAGTCATAGATTTATAGTGGCAGCAAACCACATAACCTAGTGAATTTCTCCAGCATCCCTTGGCAGTTCACACATGGGAAATACAAGGCCGCATCTGGGTTGAAACTGGCCAGGGTAGAATGAAAGAACGGAACTGATGATATTGTTGGAATGCTTTCAAGTGATTCGTACAGTGACTCTGTGGTGTGGGTAGGAATGAGGGCTGAAGAGGCTAGTCTGGATAATAAAGAAGGATGATGCAAGGATTAGTGGTCTTCATGAGGTCCTGCTGTAGCATTAATAAAAGTGAGGGAGTGAGAAATAGGTGGGAAAAAAAAGGTTGCAAGTGGTGAGTGGGATTTCCTGATTTAAGATTTCAGGAAGGTGTTGGTGACTACAATAGCCTTGGTGTAGCCTTCTTGCTGACTGTAGCACAAGAATGATAAATGGAATAAGAGAGAGCGGGAGGGAAACTAGATGCCTGGGTCTGCATGGTGATTTGGGCTGTGAGATGGGAACGATGAATTTGATAGTCTGGGGCGTAGCCCAGGTTTGTGGCCTCTGAAGAGAGAACATCCTGGGTTGGAATCCTAACTCTATCATTTATCACCAGTGTGATGTTGGGCAGGTTATTTCTGTGATCCTCAACTTTTTCACTTGCAAAAACAGACAACTTCTATCTCCTAGGAAATTTTGTATTTTATTTCTATTTATTCTCTCTCTTATCCCTCTCTTTAGACAATGAACAAACCGCTTGGCTACTTGGGAAGGAGAGGATGTGAGGAAAAGTACATTTTGGAGAAAAGTAATCAGTATTTTCTAAGGGTCCCCCCCCCATATTAACATACATATATGTGGCCTATAAATTGCCTTTCTGAAATCAATGTACTCTCAAATCTCTTACCTAAGCCACTCCTTAAAAATAATTAGTGAAGAAAATTCTATACCAAACTGGTGAACCACTTTGTAGCTCTGGTAATTCAGGGGCTGGGATTCTAAAAAGAAAATGGGAGAGAGAGAGAGAGGAGGGAGAGGGGAAGGGAGGGGGAGAGACATTGCTGGAATTAGCCTGATGATGTAGCAGCCTATGTTGCTTAGTTCCTGCATAGAATGCACAACTTTTGCAGCTTGTTGATTAGTGAATATGCTTTTAGAGAGAGTGTACAATACCACAAAGGTATCTGTATGATATGGACCCTCATCTCCTAGATTGGCTCATTGCTCATTTAAAAAATTCTCTATTGTGGGGCTCCTGGGTGGCTCAGTTGGTTGAGTGACCGACTTTGGCTCAGGTCACGATCTCACGGTGGGTGAGTTCGAGCCCTGCGTTAGGCTCTGTGCTGACAGCTCAGAGCTTGGGGCCTGCTTCCGATTCTGTGTCTCCCTCTCTCTCTGCCCCTCCCCCACTCATGCTCTGTCTCTCTCTGTCTCAGAAACAAACATTAAAAAATAAATAAATCTCCATCGTTTACTTGAAAGTAGATGTTTCTTTTAAAAAGCTTGAGAAAATGCAAGTGTCACAAATGGTTTTTAAAATTCAAGCCTAACGTGCTTAAGATCAAACTTGTTAAAATTCTTTCAAAATGTTCAAAACATTTTGTTAGACTAATTAATGACATGGAATGTGACTGAACGTAATATTTGACTACAGTCTTCCTTTCTACATTAACACATCTCAGAAGAGAAAATATAATTCCTGTGTTTTTATGCAAAATACACCTGCCAGGGCCACTGCATTGTATCAAACCGTGGGGGCACTATTCACATTGTGTTCTAGGTAAAAGGTGCTCTTATGGCATAATTAGAGGCTGCTGCTATGTGAGAGAAGAAGCAACATCAGGAAATCAAGGATAAGGAAATTGGGGTACAAAAAAATCTGAACAAGGGGCGCCTGGGTGGCGCAGTCGGTTAAGCGGCCGACTTCAGCCAGGTCACAATCTCGCGGTCCGTGAGTTCGAGCCCCGCGTCAGGCTCTGGGCTGATGGCTCAGAGCCTGGAGCCTGTTTCCGATTCTGTGTCTCCCTCTCTCTCTCTGCCCCTCGCCCGTTCATGCTCTGTCTCTCTCTGTCCCAAAAATAAATAAACGTTGAAAAAAAAATTTAAAAAAATCAGAACAAGAATACTGAAATCTAAATAGGGATTGAAGTCACACTGTCCTAAATTTGGGAGTGAAACAGTAAAACTGATCTGAAAGATTTGCAAGGAAAACAGCAATAACAATGATCCTAAATATTTTCAAAAGTTAAGTCGTTAAGATCAGGAAGAAGTAAAAAAAAAAGTAGAGATAAGTGAAGATATAATTAAAAAATTTTTTTTAACATTTATTATTGAGAGATGGACACAGAACATGAGCAGGGGAGGGGTAGACACAGAATCTGAAGCAGGCTCCAGGCTCTGAGCTGTCAGCACAGAGCCCAACACGGGGCTTGAACCCACAAACCATGAGATCATGACCTGAGCTGAAGATGGTTGCCTAACCAACTGAGCCACCCAGGCGCCCCAAGTGAAGGTATAATTAATTCACCACATACTAATGGTGGAGCCAAAAGACCTTTCTTTTTATTCATAACTTTGACAATTAGAAAGCAATTTCAAAGAATGTTTTGAGACTCATATTATTCAAGGTGAATGCCTGAGCTCATGGAGTGCCTCCTAATATTAAAAATGTTGGGGGGCACCAGGCTGGCTCAGTCATGGAGCATGTGACTCTTGATCTCAGGGTTGTGAGTTTGAACCCCACATTGGGAAGTAGAGTTGGTGACACAACCAAAGCTCAATGCCGCAACCATGCTGAAACACAAAGGGGGATCCTCTGTGCCAAAAGCTAGGACAGAAAATGATAGACGGAGGCTGCTCCAGGTTGAAGAAGTAAATCCGAGTTGAAAACTAAGTGGAACCTTAAAGTCAACAAAGGTAGAAGTATCATCGGGAACAGGGTGGGGCAGAGAGGCAATCCCCAGACTGATGAGTTCCAGCTGCACTGCTTGGTGGATCCTTGCAGCGACCCCCTTTCCTGGTCTTTGGGCCAGGGAAAAATGACAGAGCCAAGGTTAGGTGGCTCTGGAAGACCGGTGAGAACAGGAAGAACACTGGCAGCTGCAAAACCAGAAACTAGAACGTCTTCTTGATTTTTTTCGCTCCAAATATGCAGAAATACAAACTAGCCTTAGGTTTCACGTCTTTTCAGCCAGGTTGCCCACATGGAAATTGCAGACCATCTAATTGACAATGTCTATAAAACAACTGCATTCAGGACTCATCAGACATTTGAGAAAAAGTCACCACTTGAGGGAGGATGGATTCAAACTACAGAAATTTTTTAACAGTTTGTACTATAAACATGACTTTAGGAAAAAAGTAATATCCGTGGAAAAATTAATATCCACAGAGCAGAGCACAGGACAATTGAACTATAAAAGCAGATTGAAGTAAAACAAATTAAATTTTACTGTTGAAACAAAAATCTGCCTGGATTAGCCCAGTGGACATAGCCAAAGATGCCACTCATACATACACTAGAAGATGACCCAAGATTTATCCCAAATGTAGAACAAAACATGAAGAGAAATAAGTATGAAATATGTAGGATAAATACATTACTTTTAATAACTTGTCTAATAAAATGTCCAGAGGAAAAATGTGGAGACTATAGATTAGGGAAAGCATCCAAACCACAGGGAGATGATGACTTCCTAGGATGACAGCAAAATAAGAATTTTTGAATTGAAAGGGGGAACTGTGCCTAGTGGCAAAAAGTCTAAAAATGACTCCACATCCAGCCTTAACATTGGGAAACTAAAGAAAGAAAACATTGTACAAATCCAAAGGTGGGGGTGGGGGAAACCTGCTTAGTTATAAAGACGTAATAACTAGTTTGATATTAGGTTTTTTATCAGCAAAACTGGATAGGAAAAAGGCCTTGGAAACATATAAGATCTTGGGACAAAGAACTTGAACCTAGAATCTATACCAAATAAAACATCACTTACATATAACAATGAGATAAAGACCTTTTCAACTAGGAACTCGGATATTTGACCGTTCACAGACATCCTGTGAAAAAGAAAATATTGTTTCAGCAAGAAGATAAATGTAGGGGGTAAACGGAATGTCAAGAAGAAATATTGAGTTACTTCAGTAAAACTCAAGGATATGTCCATGTAAACATTGACCATTAGTTTAAAATACAATTTGGAACTCAAGTTTGAAATGACATTCACGTTAGAGGTGAAATGATAAAAGTGGAAACAAGTAAAAATTGCTGAAATTCTTGACTTTTAGGTAAAAGAGATACTGATGAGCCCAATTCTTTTTAATAGACAATATCATGAAGGTAAAAAATTCAATGGTGATCATAAGAATATGAATTAAATGTATAATTTTTGATTAGCAAGAAAAAATAGATCAAACTCTTCCCATAAAGGCAGAAACAGAAAAATAATAGCATAAATAACTCCTAAAATATCAGAAGTAATAACATTTAACCCATGAACTAAGCTCAACTATTAAGATACAGTGATTGGCTTTCTCCTAAGTTTTGTGGAATTCAAACATATGTCAAGTCCACCAATCATAGTGTATTTCATGCAAATTAAATGTGTTTTCACAAGTTGAATGTACCACTGTGACATTTTAACCATGTCAGAATCAAGACATGGAACACTTAGTAGACCTTCAAAAACATCCCCTCTTCCCACCACCTACCTCTGTTTAATTTTTTTTAATGTTTGTTCATTTTTTTTGAAAGAGAGAGTGTGAGCAGGGGGTGGTGTGGAGAGAGATGGAGACTCAAAATCCCAAGCAGTCTCCAGGCTCTGAGCCATCAGCACAGAGCCCGATGTGGGGCTCGAACCCACGAACTGTGAGATCGTGACCTGAGCTGAAGTTGGACGGTTAACTGACTGAGTCCCCCAGGTGTCCCTGGATTACACTTTGAGTATAGTTATAAAAGAGATGATTTTTAAAATATTTATTTAGAGACAGAGAGAGAGAGAGAGAGAGCAAGCAGGGGGTAGCGTGGAGACAGAGGGAGGCACAGAATTGGAAGAAAGCTCTGGGTTCTGAGCTGTCGGCACAGAGCCAGATGCAGGGCTGGAACTCATGAGCCCTGACATCATGACCTGAGCTGAAGGCAGACACTTAACCAACTGAGACACCCAGGCGCTCCCCACCACCTACCTCTTTAACCCTACTTCCATTCAGGCTTTACCTCTTCTAAGGGAAACCACTCTATCTACTTCTGTCATATAGATTAATCTTGTCTGTTTTTGAATTTTATGTAAATGTAATCTACATTAGGTACTCTTTCATGGATGGCTCTGTCACTCAAGATCATGTTTGTGAGATTCAAACATGTCACCGCATATAGTTACAGACTTCATTCTCAAGGCTGCATAGAGTTTCATTGTATGAATATTGAACAATTATTTATCCATCCCATTGTTTTTTTTTTTAACGTTTTTATTTATTTTTGAGACAGAGAGAGACAGAGCATGAACAGGGGAGGGTTAGCAAGAGGGAGACACAGAATCTGAAACAGGCTCCAGGCTCTGAGCTGTCAGCACAGAGCCCGACGTGGGGCTTGAACTCACAGACCGCGAGATCATGACCTGAGCCGAAGTCGGCCGCTTAACCGACTGAGCCACCCAGGCGCCCCTCCATCCCATTGTTGATGGACTTTTGGATTTGAATTTTCAGTTTTAGCCATTATGAATAGCACTTCTATGAACATTCCAACACATAGAAACATATGTCATTTAGTAAACATGTACACATTTCTGCTGAGTTTAAACCTAGGAATGGAATTGCTGCATGTAAGATTTCCAATTACACTGCATCTTACCCCACACTTGGTATTTCTTACCTATTATACCTGTTTTGGTTGAGGTTCATTTTAGCTGTTGCTGTTATTTTTAATTCTCTGATCGTGAAGGAAGTTGAGTATGTATCCATATGTTTATTGACATCTTGTGAAAACTTTGCTCAAGTGTTTTGCTCATTTTTCTATATTGTTTCTCATTGACTTGTAGGTGTTCTTTTATACTCTGGATAATAATTGCTTATCAGGTCTTGCAAATGTTTTATCCCACTCTTTGACTTGCCTTTTTACTCTCTTACTGACGTTTTTTATAAACAGAAATTTCCAATTTTAATGTATTTGAGTTTCCTTTCTTTCATATTATGGGGGAAAAAAACAAAAGAAAAACCTTTCCCACTTCAGAGAAGTGCAATATTTTCATAAAGTGTCTACATATGCATGAGTATGTTTCTGGGCTCTCTGTTTGCTTTGGTGTATTTGTCTATTTTCACCCCTACTGCACTGTCTTATTGTACCTTTATTACATGTTGGTGTCCATTAGTGTCCTTTATTATTGACTTCTCCAGCTTCTTCTTATTTCTCTAATTTTGTCCTTTTTCTTCTTCATGATTGTCATGACTATTTGTCCTTAGTTTCATATAGATTTTTTTATTTAAAAAATTTTTAAAAAATGTTTATTTTTGAGAGAGAGCAAGAGAGAGAGAGAGAGAGATTGAGAGAGAGAGAGAGAGAGAGATTGAGAGAGAGAGAGAGAGAGAGAGAATGAGAATGATCAGGAGAGGGGCAGAGAGAGACCGAGACCCGGAATCAGAAGCAGGGTCCAGGCTCTGAGCTGTCAGCACAGAGCCTGAAGCAGGGCTTGAACCCACAAGCCGTGAGATCATGACCTGAGCCAAAGTCCAATGCTCAACCAACTGAGCCACCCAGCCACTCCTCAAATAAAATTTATAATTAAATTGCCTTATAATCATCCCAGCTAAATAGGGTTTTGATTAACATTACATTGAATTTGTTGCTCGATTGTGGAGAATTGAAAGACTCAATATTATAAAAATATCAATTCATGGACATAATCTAGCTCTCAATGTGACTTATTTATCAAAGTAAAATTTTACGTATTCCTCTTTCATTTACATTTTTCTTTTACTAAGCTACTATAAGGATAACTTTTAATTGTACACTGTTATGTAAAAATGTAACTGACTTTAAAGAAAATATTTATTGAGAGACAGAGACAGAGAGAGAATATATGAATGAGAATGAATCCCAAGTAGGCTCTGTACACGAGGCTCCATCTCATGAACTGTGAGATCATGACCTAAGTCAAAATCAAGAGTCAGAGGCATAAATGACTGAGCCACCCAGGCGCCCCAAAAATTTAGTTGATTTTTATGTTTTGATCTTCTATCCACCTACTTTGCTAAATGTACTTCTTCATCTTAGTAGTTTGTAGATTCTTTTGTATTTTACACATACTCCTTGTTATCTGTGATCACTGACAGGCTTATTTCTTTCTTTCCCATATTTATACCATTTATTTCACTTTATTGCACTGGCCCAGAGTTTGAATTTAATGATGAATAGAAATGGTGACAATAGACCTCTATTCACCATTAAGTATAATATCTGATATAGTCCTTTTTTGTTTTTGTTGATATTCTTAATTTTTTTGAGTACAGTTGATACACAATGTTACATTAGTTTCAGGTGTACAACATAGTTATTCAACACCTCTATGCGTTATGTTGTAGTCACCACAACTGTAGTTACCATCTGCTATTACAATATCATTGACTCTATTCCCTATGCGATACCTTTTATTCCATAACTATAAGCATGTATCTCCCCCTCCCTTCACCTACTTTTCCCATTCCCCCATCCCCCTTCTCTCTGGCAACCTTCAGTTCTGTGTATTTATAGATCTGATTCTATTTTTATTTATTCATTTGTTTTGTTTTTTAGATTACCCATATGAGTGAGATCACATGGTATTTGTCTCATTCTGACTTGTTTTACTTAGCATAATATCCTCTAGGCCTATCCATGTTGTCACAAATGGCAAGGTCTTGTCCTTTTTACGGCTGCATGCTATTCCATTGCATATAAGTTTATCACCTTTTTTATCCATTTATCTATTGATGGACACTGAGGTTGCTTCCATATCTTGGCTATCGTAAATACTTCTTCAATAAACCCATGAGTACATACCCATTGGGTAAATACCTAATGGAATTATTGGATCATATGGTATTTCTGTTTTTAATTTTTTGAGGAAAATATGTATTGTTTTTCTGCAGTGGCTGTAGTAGTTTATGTTCCCACCAACTTATCAAGGACAGACAGTAAAATTTTGTCAAATGGTTTTTCTGCATCTATTGGGATGCTCACCTGGGCTTCCTCTTTAAGTTAATGTGGTAAATATATTGATTGGTTTTCAAGAAGGTCCACCAAACTTGCACTTTAGAAATAAATTTAAGTTGGTTCTGATGTTTTATACTTTATATACACTGTTAGACTGTATGTGTTAATATTTTTCCTGATTTTTACATTTCAGAGAGATTGGCATGCAAAATTCTTTTTAATATCTTTTTCAGATATTAATAGTGTCACCTTATTTTCTCTTTAGTATCTGTAGATTTTGTAGTATATATGTTTGATATTGGTAAATTTTGCTTTTATTTTTTTCTCAATCCATTAATTATCAATTGTATGCTTTTCCCAAGAAATAAATTTTGGTTTTTCTGATTTTTGTGTTATACAATTTTCTCTGTATTGATTTGCACTCATTAATTTTTGCCTTTTACTTTTTTTCTTTTGGTTTTATTTTTTCAAATCACCTGAGACTAATCGCCTAAATCATTGATCTTTTTAAATCTTTTAAAATATAATATATACATTTAGGCTCCTCATTTTCCTTTAAAGAAGTTTTAATGTTTAGTCATTATTGTTAAGCTCAAAAGAATTTTCTCATATCCATATCATGATTTTTTTTGATCCATGAATTATCTAGAAATATATTGCCTTATTTCCATATATTTGAGTATTTTCTGAGTGTCTTTGTTGTTGATTTCTAGCTTAGTTTCACTATGGCTCTGAAAAGTATTCTTATTTACTTGAATCTCTTGAAATTTGTTAAGAATTGCTTCATGGCCAAACATGGAAGAGTTTGGTAAATATCACGTGTATACTTGAAAATAATATCAATTCTATCATGATTGAACACAATGTTCTCTATGAGTTGATTAGTTCAAGTTAATTTTGTTAAAATCTTTTTAATAATATTTGATCTGTTTATTACTGAGACAGGTGGTTTAAAGTCCCTTATTGTGGGGACACCTGGGTGACTCAGTCAGTTAAGTGTCTGACTTCAGCACAGGTCATGATCTTGCAGTTTGTGCATTCAGCCCCATGTAGGGCTCTGTGCTGACAGCTCAGAGCCTGGAGTCTGCTTCGGATTCTGTGTCTCCCTCTCTCTCTGTCCCTCCTCTCTTTGTGTTCCATCTCTCAAAAATAAATAAACATTAAAAAAATTAAAGTCCCTTATTGTGCATTTATTTCTCCTTTAATTATGTGAAATACATATATTTGGAAATTGTAACTATAAACATATAAATTTATATCTTATGTTCTTGTGTATTGAGTCTTTAGTATTAAAAATAACATACTTCATTATCTTCAAAAATGCTTCTTAAAGTTTATTTTTTCTGAAAATTTTACAACTACCTTAGATTTTTTGGTTAGTGTTTGCTTGATATTTCTTTGTCCATCCTTTCACTTTTAATCTTTATAAAGCATGTATTTTGTCAGCAGCATATAATTTGGTTACAGTGAGTTTTAATTTAACTATATAATCCATTAATATCTAAATTACGGGTACTTCTTACAATTTATTTTATATTGTCCCACCTGTTTGGTTTGTTTTTTTCCTATCTTCTTCCTGTCCTTGAATTAATTGTTCAAAAATTTTCCATTATTTCATTTTCTTCTTTACTAGCTTATAGTTAATTTTACCCCTTTTCTTTTAGTAGTCACACAGGTGATGCCAATATGCATCCTTGTATTTCTTAGAGTCAAATGTACATTAATATTTCTTTGGTTATGCAATGATAAACTCTTTACTTGCATGTCTTATGTTTGTCTTTAATCCATTACTGAGTTGATTTTTGTGTACGGTGTAAAATAAGAGTCATGTTTTATTCTTTTGCATGTGGATATCCAATTTTCCCAACATTTGTTGAAGAGATTATCTTTTCCTCCGTGTGTATTATTCAGACCCTTGTCACAGATCAGTTGACTGTATATCTGGGTTATGGGTTTATATCTGTCATTTGTATTCTGTTCCATTGGTCTACGTCTTGATGCTAGTACCATTCTGTTCTGATTACTGGAACTTTGCATAAATTTTAAAATATGAAGCCTACAGCTTTGTTCTTGTTTTCCCTTTTTTTCCCTAGATTGCTTAGACTAATCCTAGTCTTTTATGGTTCCATATGAATTTTATTTTAAAATGTTTATTTATTTCTGAGGGAGAAAGCACAAGTTGGGGAGGGGCAGAGAGAGAGGGAGGTAGAGAATCTGAACCAGGCTCCATGCTCTGAACTGTCAGCACAGAACCTGATGTGCAGCTTGAACTCATAAACTGTGAGATCATGACCTGAGCCCAAATTGGATGCTTAACTGACTGAGCCACCCAGGTGCTGCCACCATACAAATTTTAAAATTATTTTCCTATTTCTGTCAAAAATGTCTTTGGGATTTTGAAAGGAAGTGCATTGCCTCTATAGATGGCTTTGGGGAATTTGGGCATTTTGACAATATTAAGTCTTCCAATTCATGTATGTAGGATGCCTTTCAATTTGTCTAATTTCTTTTGTCAGTGTTTTGTAGTTTTCAGCACACAAGTTTTTCACTGTCTTAGGTAGTTTATTCCTAATTGTTATTTTGGTGCCATTTTAAATTGGATTACTCTCCTAATTTCCTTTTTAGATAGTTTGTTGTTAGCATACAAAAATCAGTTATTTTTCTATCACTAATTTTGTATCCTGTTACTTTTCTAAACTTATTCATGAACTCTTACAATTTTGTGTCTTTGTTCTTTCTGTGCAGTTTTTTAAAAATATAATTTATTGTCAAATTGGCTTACACCCGGTGCTCATCCCAACAAGTGCCCTCCTCAATGCCCATCACCCATTTTCCCTCTACCCCACTACCCCATCCACCCTCAGTTTGTTCTCTGCAGTTAAGAGTCTCTTGTGGTTTTTCTCCCTCCCTATCTGTTTTTTAACTATTTTTTCCTCCTTCCTTCCCCCATGGTCTTCTGTAGAGTATCTCAAGATCCACATATGAGTGAAAACCTATGATATCTGTCCTTCTCTGACTTACTTCATTCAGCATAATACCTTCCAGTTCTATCCATGTTGCTGCAAATGGCATGATTTCATTCTTTCTATTGCCAAGTAGTATTCCATTGTATATATAAACCACATCTTTATCCACTCATCAGTTGATGGACATTTAGGCTCTTTCCATAATTTGGCTATTGTTGAAAGCACTGCTATAAACATTGGGGTACATGTGCCCCTCTACATTAGCACATCTGTATCCCTTGGGTAAATTCCTAATAGTACTATTGCTGGGTCATAGGGTAGTTCTATTTTTAATTTTTTGAGGAACATCCACACTGTTTTCCAGAGTTGTTGCACCAGTTTGCATTCCCACCAACAGTGCAAGAGGGTTCCCGTTTCTCCACATCCTTGCCAGCATCTGTAGCTTCCTGAGTTGTTCATTTTAGCCACTCTGACCGGTGTGAGGTGGTATCTCAGTGTGGCTTTGATTTGTATTTCCCTGATGAGTGACGTTGAGCATCTTTTCATGTGCCTGTTGACCATCTGGATGTCTTCTTTGGAGAAGTGCCTATTCATGTCTTCTGCCCATTTCATCACTGGATTATTTGTTTTCTGGGTGTGGAGTTTGGTAAATTCTTTATAGATTTTGGATTCTAGCCTTTTATCCAATATGTCATTTGCAGATACCTTTTCTCATCTTGTCAGTTGCCTTTTAGTTTTCTTGTTTCCTTTGCAGTACAGAAGCTTTTAATCTCGATGAGGTCCCAATAATTCACTTTTTCTTTTAGTTCCCTTGCCTTTGGAGATGTGTTGAGCAAGGAATTGCTGCAGCTGAGGTAAAAGAGGTTGTTGCCTGCTTTCTCCTCTGAAGTTCTGATGGTTTCCTGTCTCATATTTAGGTCTTTCATCCATTTTGAGTTTATTTTTGTGTATGGTGTAAGAAGGTGGTCTAGTTTCATTCTTGTGCATGTTGGTGTCCAATTCTCCCAAGACCATTTGCTAAAGAGACTTTTTTCCATTGGATGCTCTTTCCTGCTTTGTCAAAGATTATTTGACCATACATTTGTGGATCCAATTCTGGGTTCTCTATTCTATTCTATTGGTCTATGTGCCTGTTTTTGTGTTAGTATCATACTGTCTTGATGATTACAGCTTTGTAGTAGAGGCTAAAGCCTGGGATTGTGATGCCTCCCGCTTTGGTTTTCTTCTTCAATATTACTTTGGCTATTTGGGGTCTTTGTGGTACCATACAAATTTTACAATTGTTTGTTCTAGCTTTAAGAACGCTGGTGCAATTTTGATCAGGATTGCATTCAATGTGTAGATTGCTTTGGGTGGTATTGACCTTTTAACAATATTTATTCTTCCAATCCATGAGCAAGGAATGTTTTTCCATTTCTTTGGGTTGTCTTCAATTTCCTTCATAAGCTTTCTATAATTTTCAGTATACAGATCTTTTATATCTTTGGTTAGGTTTATTCCTAGGTACTTTAAGGTTCTTAATGCAATTGTAAATGGGATCAGTTTCCTTAATTCTCTGTTGCTTCATTATTGGTGTATAAGAATGCAACCAATTTCTGTACATTGATTTAGTACCCTGAAACTTTGCCGAATTCATGTATCAGTTCTAGCAGTCTTCTGGGTTTTACATGTAGAGTATCATGTCGTCTGCAAAAAGTGAAAGTTTGACGACTTCTTTGCCAATTTTGATACCTTTTATTTCACTCTTTTGTCTGTTGATTCTAGGACTTCCAACACTATTTTAAACAGCAGTGGTGAGAATGGACATCGCTGACGTGTTCTTGATCTCAGGGGGAAAGTTCTCAGTTTTTCTCCATTGAGGATAACATTAGATGTGGACTTTTCATATATGGCTTTTATGATGTTTAAGTATATTCCTTCTATCCCAACTTTCTTGAGGGTTTTTATTAAGAAAGGATGATGTATTTTGTCAAATGCTTTTTCTGCATCAATTGACAGGATCATATGGTTCTTATCCTTTCTTTTATTAATGTGATGCATCACATTGATTGATTTGCAAATATTGAACCAGCCCTGCAGTCCAGGAATGAATCCCACTTGATCATGGTGAATAATTCTTTTTATATGCTGTTGAATTCGATTTGCTAGTATCTTGTTGAGAATTTTTGCATCTGTGTTCATCAGAGATAATTGGCCTGTAATTCTCCATTTTAGTGGGGTCACTGTCTGGTTTGGGAATCAAAGTAATGCTGGCTTCATAGAATGAGTTTGGAAGTTTTCCTTCCATTTCTGTTTTTTTGGAAGAGCTCTTTGAGAAGGATAGGTATTAACTCTGCTTTAAATGTCTGGTAGAATTCCCCAGGGAAGCTGTCTGGTCCAGGACTCTTATTTTTTGGGGAGATTTTTGATAACTGATTCAATTTCTTCATAGTTATGGGTCTATTCAAATTTTCTATTTCTTCCCATTTGAGTTTTGGTAGTATGTAGGTGTCTAGGAATTTTTCCACTTCTTCCAGATTGTCCAGTTTGTTGGCATATAATTTTTCATCATATTCTCTGATAATTGCTTGTATTTCTTAGGAATTGGTTGTGATAAATCCATTTTAATTCATGGTTTTATTTATTTGGGTCCTCTCTCTTTTCTTTTTGAGAAGCCTGGCTAGGGGGTCTATCAATTTTGTTTATTTTTTCAAAAAAAACCCCAACTCTTCATTTCATTGATCTGTTTTTTTTATTCCATATTGTTTATGTCTGCTCTGATCTTTATTATTTCTCTTCTACTGGGTTTGGGGTTTCTTTGTTGTTCTGTTTCTAGTTCCTTTGGTGTGCCGTTAGATTTTGTATTTGGGATTTTTCTTGTTTCCTGAGATAGGCCTGGATTGCAATGTATTTTCCTCTTAGGACTGCCTTTGCTGTATCCCAAAGGGTTTGGATTGCTGTGTTTTAATTTTCATTTGTTTCCATATATTTAATTTCTTCTTTATTTGCCTGATTGACCCGTTCATTCTTTAGTAAGATGTTCTTTAACCTCCATGCATTTGGAGGCTTTCCAAACTTTCTCCTGTGGTGATTTCAAGTTTCATAGCATTGTGATCTGAAAGTGTGCATGGTATGGTCTGAATTCTTTTATAATTATTGAGGGCTGTTGTGACCCAGTATGTGATCTATCTTGGAGAATATTCCATGTGCACTCAGGAAGAATGTATATTCTGATGCCTTAGGATTAAAAGTTCTAAATATATCCATCAAGTCCATCTGGTCCAGTGTATCATTCAGGGCCATTGTTTCTTTATCAATTTTTTTTTGTTTGTTTAGATGATCTGTCCACTGTTGTAAGTGGAGTATTAAAGTCCTCTGCAATTAACATGTTCTTACCAATAAGATTGCTTATGTTTTTAATTGTTTTATATATTTGGTGCATAGACACTTATAATTGTTAGCTCTTCTTGATGGATAGACCCTATAATTATTATATAATGCCCTTCTTCATGTCTTGTTACAAACTTTGGTTTAAAATCTAGTTTGTCTAAGTATGGCTACTCCAGCTTTCTTTTGACTTCCAGTAGTATGATAGATTGTTCTCCATCCCCTCACTTTCAATGTGAAGGTGTCCTCAGGTCTAAAATGGGTCTATTGTATATAGCAAATAGATGGGTCTTGTTTTTTTGTTTTTTTAAAATCCATTCTGATACCCTATATCTTTTGATTGGAGTATCTAGTCCATTTACATTCAGTGTTATTATTGAAAGATATGGGTTTAGAGTCATTGTGACGTCTGTAGGTTTCATGCTTGTAGTGATGTCTCTGGTACTTTGTCATCCTTGCAACATTTCACTCACAGAGTCTCCCTTAGGCTCTCTTGTAGGGCTGGTTTAGTGGTGATGAATTCTTTCAGTGTTTGTTTGGGAAAACCTTTATCTCTCCTTCTATTCTGAATGGCAAGTTTGCTGGATAAAGGATTCTTGGCTGCATATTTTTCCTGTTCATCACATTGAAAATTTCCTGCCACTCCTTTCTGGCCTGCCAAGTTTCAGTAGGTAGGTCTGCCACTAGTCTTACAGGTCTCCCTTTATAAGTTAGTGTGTGTTTATCCCTAGCTGCTTTCAGAATTCTCTACCTTTGTATTTTGCCAGTTTCACTATGATATGTCATGCAGTAGATTGAGTCAAGTTACATCTGAAGGGAGTTCTCTGTACCTCCTGAATTTCAATGTCTGTTTCCTTTCCCAGATTGGGGAAGTTCTCAGCTAAGATTTGTTCAAGTACACCTTTGGCCCCTTTCTCCTTCTTTTCTTCTTCTGAAACTCCTACCATATGGATATTGTTCCATTTCATTGAATCATTTAGTTCTCTAATTCTCTCCTCGTGATCCAGAATTTTTTTCTCCTTTTCTCACCTTCATCTTTTTCCATAATTTTATCTTCTATTGCACATATTCTCCCCTGTCTCTTCAATTCTGTCACCACCTCCAGTTTATTTTCTACCTCATTTACAGCATTTTTAAATTCATCATGACTATTTTTCAGTTCCTTGATCTCTGCAGCAAAAGATTCTCTGTTGTTTATGCTTTTTTCAAGCCCAGCAATTAATCTTATGACTATTATTCTAAATTCTTGTTCAGTTATATTGTCTATATTTGTTTTCAGCAATTCTTTAGCTGTCATTTCTTCCTGGAATTTCTTTTGAGGGGAACTCTTCTGTTTCATCATTGTGGCTAGTTTTCTGTCCCTTCTGTGTTTTAAAAGCTTGTTATGTGTCCTGCTTCTGTGAGCACTACTATATTAAAGGGTGGTCATACACTGTCCAGTAACTGGCACTTCAGGAGGTGTTCTTTGGAGAGTGTTACTTGCTCTCTGTTGTTGTGACTTTGGTTACTTTATCTCCCCACTAGAGTAATGTTTTGGACCCTTCACCAGGTGTGCTTTGATTTGTTTGTTGATGTGGCCCTGGAAAGGAAAACAAACAAACAAACAGAACACACACACACACACACACACAAAACCAAAAAACCAGACACATCAACTACAAGCAAACAAAAGGGTGGAGGTGGTGTGGATGGAAGAGGCCTTATCCCATACAAAGAGAAATGACAGGGGCAGGGAAAAAGAAAAAAACAAAATTGGCCAGGCAGAGAAACTAGAGGCTTAATCCAGAGAGAGAGAAAGGAAAATGAAGAAGGAGGCTGGGAAAAAGAAAATAAGATAAAGTTATCCAGACAGAGAAACTATAGAGTTTAATCCAGAGAGAGAAAGGAAAATAAGGAAGGAGGTGTAGAATATGTATCAAGAGAATGGATTAAGAATGTCTGCTGGGGCGCCTGGGTGGCGCAGTCGGTTAAGCATCCAACTTCAGCCAGGTCACGATCTCGCGGTCTGCGAGTTCGAGCCCCGCATCAGGCTCTGGGCTGATGGCTCAGAGCCTGGAGCCTGTTTCCGATTCTGTGTCTCCCTCTCTCTCTGCCCCTCCCCCGTTCATGCTCTCTCTCTCTCTCTCTCTGTCCCAAAAATAAAATAAAATAAAACGTTGAAAAAAAAAAAAAAAGAATGTCTGCTTAAACAGACCAACAACCAGAGTAACCAGACTAGAGGAGCGATGAGATAAGAAGAAGAAAAGGAAGAATATATAATAAGAATTGTCTGAGAATTAAACCAAGCAATTCAACAGTGCTGGTCTGGAGCAGGGGCCCTCTAGTTCATCAGCATCAATGCTGCTTCAGCACAAAGGAGTTATCAGATGGGGAGGGGCGTGGTTTGGTGTAGGTGGGTCCTACCTCCACTGTGGGCGTGGTGTCTGTTCCCTGAAGCGCCCCACTTATGCCCCCTCAGGTTGTCCCGGTGGGTCCCTGGAATGAACTCTGCCTCTTTTCCTCCTGGACTCTTGGGTTCCAAGTCCTTTGGCCTCAAGGCACCTTTGTTTGAGAGACCAGGGAACTTTGGATCCCCATACTTCTCTGCCATGTTGGCCCCTCCCACCAACGCCTCCCTTCTGAGGAACTGCGCTTCCACCCGCTCCGATCCTCTGGGGGAGAGTCTCGCTGAGCAGCGGCTGGGTGTCCGCCTGCCTCCAGGAATGCTCCCGAGACCGCGCTGTTGCTGTTGCCGGTGCCCAGAGATCAAGGCTAAGTGCCAGCCCACCCCAGAAAAGGTTCGTGCGATCTTGTAGCAGCAGCATCAGCAGCATTTCAGGGTTTATAGAAAATCACAACACACATCTAGCGCCAGGCTTCCCCGTTATTACCTCCTTGTTCCAGCACCAACAAATGTGGTTGTTCTCCGGGTCCGCTGGCACCTTTGTCTGGGAGGTGGCGGCACAGCCTCTATCAAATGTCCTCCCCGCAGGGGTGCTGCCACTCCCTGTGTGGCCCGTGGACCCCTCAGACCTCGCTCTCGGCTCTTGGGGATTCGCCCTTCCCACCAGAGCACCACAAGGTTTTGAGCTGCAGAGCCTCAGACTCTGTTTATAGTCTTGATGGAATTTAAACCCTCTCCTTTCTCCCTTTTTTTGTTCAGTTCCTGCGGCTGTTCCCACTTTTCCTCTTTCTCTCCAGCTGCTTAGGGGGTGGGGGTGCTTTTCCCGTAACCCCCCCCCCCCCCAACCCCCATCTCCCTCCTCTCTCCGCAAGCAAAAACAGCTCCCTGCCCTGCGCAGCTTCTCTCTCCCCAGTTCACCTCTCCGTGCTACATACCTGCCGAGTTCTGTGGTTCAGGTTGTGCAGATCAGTTTTCTAGGTGTGCAAGATGGTTTAGTGTTGATCTGGCTGCATTTCAGCAAGGAGGAACACCAAAAAAACCCTTCCATGCTGTTCCGCCATGTTGGCCCCTCCTTAGGGCAGAGCGGGAATCCGGCCACCGCAGGAACCGCTTCACAAGCACCCGGGCCATGTAGTCAGCTCAGCTTCACCTGCAGCTGCCGATGGTACACCAATACTCTGTGCAATCAGCTTTGACGTCACCTCTTTCCGTTTGGTTTGTTTTATTTGAACCATCTTCCTTAGTCTGGCTAAAGGTTTGTCAACTGTCTTTTCAAAAAACTTAGTTTCCTCAATAGTTTAAATGTTTTATTCTTTATAAACATGTTTTACTTGTTATAAAATAAAAAATTTTATTTATTTATTTATTATTTATTTCCCGTTCTAATATTTATTTCCTTCCCTCTGCAAACTATGAGCTTACTTGTTTCTTTTCTAGCCCCTTGAGGTATAAAGTTGAGTTGTTTGTTTTCAGTCTGTCTTCTTTTGTAACGTAAGCTTTTATCACAACACACTTTGCTTTTAGTATTGCTTTTGCTACATCCTGTAAGTTTTGGTAGATTGTGTGCATTTTCATTGGTCTCGAAGTATTTTCTAATTTACGTTTTGCTTTCTTCTTTGACCCAATGGCTGTTGAAAGTGTGCTATTTAATTTCCACACATTTGTGAAACCTCCACCTTTCTTTCTATTGATTTCTAGTTTTACTCCATTGTGTTCAGAAAAGATACTTGGTATGATTTCAGTCTTCTTAAATTTGTGAAGAATTGTTTTGAGGCCTACCTTGTGATCTATCCTGGAGAAAGTTTTGTGTGTGAGCAAGGACAATATATATTCTGTTGCAAGTTTTGTGTGTGAGCAAGAACAATATATATTCTGTTGCTATTAGGTAGAGTATCTGTATATGTCTGCTGGGTCCATTTCAATGTTCAAGTCCTGTGTTTTCTTTATTGATCTTCTGTCTGAATGCTGTATACGTTATTGCAAGTCGGATATTGAAGTCTCCTACTATTACTGTATCACTGTGTATTTCTCCCTTCAGTTCTGTCAATATTTACTTTATGTACTTTGGTGCTCTGATGTTGGGTACATATATATTTGTAATTCTTATGTTTTCTTGGTGAATTGACCTTTTTATAATTAATTATATGTATATATATAATTTTATAATTATCTTATGTTTGCTTGGTGAATTGACCTTTTTATCATTATATAATGGCCTTTGTCTCTTAAAACAGTTTTTTTACTTAGTCCATTTTGTCTGATGTAAGTATAGGCAGTTCTGCTCTTTTTGGTTACCATTCGCATGGAGTATCTCTTTCCCTTCCTTCTCTTTCAGCCTATGTATGTTTTTAAAGGTGAAGTGGGTCTCTTGTAGGCAGCATATAGTTGGATCTTACCTTTTTTAATCCATTAAACTACTCCGTCTTTTGATAATGTAATCCATTTACATTTGAGTTACTGATAAGGATTTACTACTGCCATTTTGTTTTCTGTTAGTCTTTTCCTTTTTTCTGTCTTTTCCTCTGTTGTTATGTTTTGTTTGTATTAATATGGTTTGATTCCTTTCTCTTTTGTGCAGCCTCTATAGTGTATGTGTATGTGTGTGTTTGTGGTTTCCCTGGGGTTTACATAAAATATCTGATAGTTATAACTATTTTAAATTCCAGTCTAAATATATATATATGTATAGTCTATTTTCTATATGTATACAGCCTATTTTAATATATAGTCTATGTTAAGCTGATAACAGGTTTAGTGCAACTGCATACAAAATTTCTACACTTTAATTCCTCTTTCTACACTTTGTTATAATTGTCACAATTTATATATATTATTATTGTGTATGTCTTCTCACTTTTTATATTTTTAATACTTTTTGCCTTTAATGTTTATATAAGATTTGAAAGAGATTTACCCATTATTAGAGGAATATAGAATTCTCTATTTGTCTTTTTTTCTTCTTTTTTATTTTTTCTTTTTAAAAATCTTAATTCCAGTATAATTAGTATACAGTGTTATATTTCAGGTGTATGATATAGTGATAACAATTCCATATATTACTCAGTGCTCATCATGATCAGTGTATTCTTAATCCCCTTTACCTATTTCCCCCTTTCCCCCACCTACCTCCCCTCTGGTAAACATCTGTTTGTTTTCTAGTGTTAAGAGTCTGTTTTTTGGTTTGTCTTTTTTCTTGTCATTTTTTTCATGTCTTTCTTAAATTCCACATATGAGTGAAATCATATGGTACTTGTTTTTCTCTGACTTATTTCACTAACATTAGACTCTCTAGATCCATCCATGTTGTTGCAAGTGGCAAAATTTCATTATTTTTTATGGCTGAGTAATATTCCATTATATATATATGTGTGTGTATATATATACAGATATGTATATATATATGTACATATACACACACACATATATATACACACGTATATATACACACACACACACATACCCCATCTTCATTTATCAGTGGACACTTGGGCTGCTTTTATAGTTTTGCTATTGTAAACAATGCTGCAACAAATATAGGGGTGCGTGTATCCCTTTGAATTCATGTTTTTGTGTTCTTGGGGTAAATACCAACCAGTGCAATTACTGGATTATAGCATAGTTCTATTTTTAATTTTTGAGGAAGCACCATACTGGCTGCACCAGTTTGTGTACCCACCAGCAGTGCAAGAGAGTTCCTATTTCTCCACATCCTCACCAATGCCTGTTTCTTGTGTTTGGATATTAGCCATTCTGACAGGTGTGAAGTATTTCATACTTTCCTACACTACTGTGTTGCTATAAAGCAACCTTTCATTTTAACTGAGAGAATTGCTTTTACCATTTTTGTCAGGCAGGTCTTGTGATGAACTCCCTTACTTTTTCTTTGGGAAAATATTTTTGAAGGAGAATTTTGACTAGTATAGCATTCTTGGGTGACGTTTTTTGTTTTTGTTTTTTTTCCTCCTCTTTCAGCACTTTGAAAATATCATCCTGCTCCCTTCTGAAAATGCAAGGTTTCTGTTGAAAAATCTTACGGGAATTCCCTTGTATGTGATAGGTAAGTCCCTTTTCTCTTGCTGCTTTCAAAAATCTCTTTGTCTGTAACTTTGACATTTGATTATAATATGGCTCAGTATGGAATTCTTTGTACTCTTTTTTTCCCCTTTGTCTTTTGGGATTCTTGAACCTTCATATCACTTTATTTTTTGTTTGTTTGTTTTGTTTTTTGTTTTTGCAATCCTTAGGCATCTAGTGCCCTGTCAATGCACTGGGATAAGTGAAACTGCATCCCATTCCTTTGGCCACTCCTAGAATAGTTAGATCATTGGATACTGTGTTCAACTCCTTCTCTCTCCAGGGAGAAGCTGTGAGCGAGGTTATTCACATTCTATGTCAGGTGAATTATGTAACTCCATTTTATTAGGTTCAGTTTCTAGAGATTTGTCTTGTTCCATTTTGATATAACAATGTAACATATTTTATTGATAGGGTATTAAATGTTAGATACCTCTACATTTTTGGAGGCAAACCCTATGTGGCTTATTCTTTTGATATATCAGTGGATTAGATGTCGTAGTATTTTATTTAGGAATTTACATTAATATTCATGGTAGTAGAGGGCAATTTTTGTATTATTTTTCTATTTGCTTTTGTTACTTATCCTGAATTGCAATAATGTAATACTTTAGTATTTAATGGAATCAAGGTATAAGATCCAACAGAATCCTATGACAGATTAGATAGTTCAGAAACAAATCCTCATATAAGAATTTTTATATGAAAAAAGTGCCACTGTCATATTTATAGTATCAATGGAGATAACCTTAATAAATGCTGCTCTATTAATAGTTAACTTAATAGATAATGGTGCTCTTTTAATAGTTAACTTAATTAATAGTTAACTCCTAAAAAAATATTTGAATTAAAAATGATACCACAAAATGAGTAGAAAATACTAGATGAGAGGCGCCTGGGTGGCGCAGTCGGTTAAGCGTCCGACTTCAGCCAGGTCACGATCTCACGGTCCGTGAGTTCGAGCCCCGCGTCAGGCTCTGGGCTGATGGCTCAGACCCTGGAGCCTGTTTCCGATTCTGTGTCTCCCTCTCTCTCTGCCCCTCCCCCGTTCATGCTCTGTCTCTCTCTGTCCCCCCAAAAAGTAAACGTTGAAAAAAAAATTAAAATAAAAAAATACTAGATGAGTTTCTTATAGATCATAGCAAAGTTTACATAGTTTTATGTAGAAAACAATAAAGTAACCACAAAAAAGAAATTTAGACAATTTTTTTCATATCTTTGGGTATAAATTTATGTCAAAATCCATACACAGCCAATGAGGACATGAAAAAGTGTTTGGCATCACTAGTCACTTGGAAATGCAAATGAAAACCATGATGAGATATCCCTTCATACTCAATAAGATGGCTATTAATAAAAACAAAACCAGAAGTAATAAATAATAAGTGTTGGTGATGGTATGGGGAAATTTGAACCCTTGTTAATTGAATGTAGGAATATAAAAGGTGCTGCCACTGTGAAAAATACAATGGTGGATCCTTAAAACATAAAACATAGAATTACCATGTGATCCGTCAATTCTGTTTCTGGGTACATACCCAACAGAATTGAAGAGAAGGATTGAAGTATTGAAAGAAGAGACTCGAACACATATTTGTACATCAGTGTTCATAGCATCATTATTTACAATAGCCAAAATGTGGAAGCAGCTCTAGTGTCCATCAACAGATGTCATCAACAGATGAAGGGATAAGCAAAATGTGATACATACGATGGAATATTATTCAGCCTTAAAAAGGAAGGGAATTCTGACCTATGCTACAACATGGATGGGCCTTGAGAACAGTATGCTAAGTGAAATAAACGAACACAAAGGACAAATATTGTATGAGTCTACTTATTTGAGGTAACTGGTGTAGCCAAATTCATAGAGACAGAGTGTTTACTTTTTAAGAAGTCCATTTGGAACTTCTGAGCCTGTTTCAAATTCTTTTTCTTTTATTTTCCCCCTCTGACTCTTTTAGGTTCTCTGCTTTCCACTATCTGACAGTCTTCCACACCTTTCTTTACCTTATGTTGGTGTTTTTAAGAGCTCTCAAAGCTATTGAGTCTTTCTACAGTTCTGGGTTTATATGTCCCCTGAAATTAAAGCTGGAGCATAGAGCATGACTATCCAACATATGGGTTGACACCTTAACTATGAACTGCATTCTAGATTTGGGTCATGTATTCACTCCTTCATTCATTCAACAAATCACTAATTACTAGCTGTGTGTTGGTAATCAGTTGGGCATGATGCAAACATGCACAGTGGCCATCTCTCATAGAGTTGCTGAGGATATGGTTTGTCCCATGATCAATCTTCAAGTCATTCTTTCCTGTAGCCCACTTTCTCGCATATTATAGTTCTCATCGGGACTTTGTCCGTACTACTTATTTCTTTTGAACTCTACTCTGCTTTAAATGAGTTATTTGCAGACTGTATTCTAATTCTATTTCAATTCTGGTGGTCAGTCTTTCAACTGCCTAAAAAAGAATTCCTTCTTTTGTGGTCTTAGTGTCTTGTTAAGTTAGGTTACTCTTTATTGCATTCTCAATGCAAGCTGCAATTCAAATAGAGAGTATTTATCCAAGTAGAAAGAATTTTACAACCCCTATAGTGGTACTTTAGGTTAAAATTATAGTCGATTCATTTGCCCCTACATAAAGTGATTCCCTTATTGCCAATAACTTCAATCTTCTCAAGTACTCATTCAAAACTGTGCTTTTCTCCACATTTTTTCCATCTTCATGGCTTATTCTCAGTTAATCCTTCTGAATGTGCTCTATTAATGTTGTTTTAGAACAACAGAACTGGAGACATCTGAACACACTACAGCCAAAAGGAGATGTTTCTGTGGACCACAATTAAACTAAGGGTTTTCTATTCCCTCCTGAAATAATTTTTTTTTTCTTAAAGCAAAAGGCCAACCCTCAATTTCAAGAGTTTTCTTAAGATTTGTATCCATTCATCAATTAGTGTACCCCTTTGCCTGATAGATTGTAGATGCTTATTATCACCTAAATTAATTTAAGGGATATGTTTAGAATATAAGAAAATGTCTAATATTGGAATGTTCTCAGAGATTGCTGCTTTTAAGAACAACCTGGCATTGTGATAAAGATTTAGATGAAATTAGGTTTGAATCTTTTTTTCCCTCCTAAATATTAATTGTCAGAGTTTAATAAATTAATACTTAGGGCTCAATGTCCTGATATCTAAAATAGTGGCAGTGTTAACTATTGCTTGAAGTTTTTATATAGGTTACATGAGATATTATTTCCTACATGGTGCCAGACACATACTGTGCACTCAGTATTATTATTTGTATGGTTACTATTACCAAAAATTGCTCACATGCTCATGTTCCTTAATTCCTTTCTTCGTGCACATTTTGATTGTACATCATAATCAAATATGTTCACAGGTATGGAGTGAGGTAGAAATCCTGTTGGCTTGGTCATCAGGGGACCTGGGTTGGTTCAAATACAAAGAACAATTAGTGCCATCAGGACTGAGCATCATGTCACTTCTCTTTTATGCAACTTCTAAGTAAAACCTCTGATTTCTCAAACTCTCTGTTTTAGTTATACCAATAACGATAGTGTTCACATATGTTTTAGAAACTGTTCTGCAGATCTGTTTGGTTCCAGTTTTACTATCCTAATCATTTTTCTATTTCTTGCTCTTCTTTTCTTGAAGCCTTTGGCTTCTGAACCTAAAAATCATAAGGGGCACCTGAGTGGCTCAGCCGGTTGAGCACCTGACTCAGGCTCAGGTCATGATCTCACGGTTTGTGGGTTTGGGCCCTGTGTTGGGCTCTGTGCTGACAGGTCAGAGCCCGGAGCCTGCTTCGGATTCTGTGTCTCCCTCTCTTTCTCTGCCCCTCTCCCACTCATGCTCTGTCTCTCTCTCTCTCTCTCTGTCTTGAAAATATATAAATGTTAAAAAAATTTTTTAAACAGTCATATTAATAAGCCACATAAGTAAATTACAAAGGAGAGTTACAAAGACCCTTTAGAAGAGTTTACTGGTATGGCATATTCTGTATTTTATCCCCTCAATTAAAACAAATAAACAAACAAACAAAAAAACCTCTCAAGCACCTAACGTTTATTTTTTCTCCTAAGTGATGCAATTTTTGTTCCCACCGTCACAATTTTTATGTCCTCTATTTCACTCTAAATGGAGCACACATTATTTTTCACTCACTTTGTTTTGGTTGTTATTCAATTGGACTGGGTTTCAGAGACCAAAAATCCCCCTCCCTGCTTAGCTCCCTGTGCCCTGCGTTCTGCTCTGTCTTCATGTTTCTTCCCTTAAGATAATGGCACTTTCTCAAAAACCTTTTGAAACCACACCCCCATGGGTTTTAGGCAATCCAGAGCTTTCCCACTTTGTGAGAGGGGCGCCGTGTCATTGTGAGGGGCACAGCTCTTTGTAGACACTTGACCCTTAATCATTGCCGATCGTCTGTTTGGCTTGAGCTCAGCTCTGTGCTCTGCTTGCCTGCTGTCCTTCTCCACATTGTGTCATTTTCATTTTCAGACCCACACCCACCTATTTGTCCTGCTCGCCAGCCATTAACTTGCCTGCCGCGACCTGTCCCATACTGCTCCACAGCTGTTGCTTTGCTGCCAGGCGCGGAGCTGGAAAGCCACTCTTGAATTCACCTGCCAGCCTCAGTCTGGGCCCTTACCCAGGCTGAGAAGAAAGAATGGACAGGAATTAGATGGCCTGCCACATGTTATCAATGGTATCAAGTTCTCCTCCTATCCCAGTGTAACCTGAAATAGCGATGTGAAGCTTTTATGCCTCAAACAAATACGATTCTTGGATCATCAGAGAGTTTGCATAATTTAAGAAGTAGAAGAACATGTGTTCAACAGTTTTGATCAAGGCAATAAATAGCATGAGAACTGAGAGACCTAGATAGTGAATTAAAAAAACTGAGGTTCTTCAAAGTTCTAATACCTTTATTGGTGCTTTGAAATTTTTCAGAAGAATCTGGAAATCTGATAAATTCTACATTACAAGGCGGAATTGGATTTCTCTCCATATTTCTATGGGAAAGAATGTGCCTCATAGATGTAGGGCAATATATATATTTTTTTAATGTTTGTTTTTGAGAGAGAGACAGACAGAGTGTGAGAGGAGGAGGGGCAGAGAGAGAAGGAGTCACAGAATCCAAAGCAGGCTCCAGGCTCTGAGCTGTCAGCACAGAGCCCGACGCAGGGCTCAAACTCACGGAGTGTAAGATCATGACCTGAGCTGAAGTCGGACGCTTAACTGACTGAGCCACCCAGGCACCCTGGGCAATCTTTATTCCAAACTCAGTGTCTTTCCTTAGAGTGTTTCTGTCAACCTAATGCTCATTGTTCGCTATCAAAACCCATCAACTTTCCAGGCACAATTCAACACACCACCACTTCCATGAAACCTGCTTAGCTCAGCTTTAGTATAAAATGACAAGTACTAGGCTCAATCCAGATACTCTGGGCTTTGTCCAGGCTTTGTCACTTGCCAGCCAAGTGACTTTGAGCAAGCCACTTGAGCACCAATTTTCCCTTTCTTCATGTATATTTTTGGAGTGATGTTGTCTCTGTCCAGTTTGTAGGGTTGTCATAAAGATCAAGTGAAATACTCTGTAGAAGTGTTTGGTAAACTCTACTGATAGATAAATGTTATGGTAGCATTTCCTCCAAATGTACTCCCTCTACTTGCCTTTGGATGTACAATTACAGACTATCTCATTAGGTATAAGTAGGAAACAGATACAATGAGTGCTAACAGCAAAAACCCTGTTTTCATTGCTCTGTTCTCTACATTTAATCCCCCAACAACCCTAGGAGATGGGTCATATTTTCACTTTATAGATGAATAAGCTGAAGCAAAACAGAGGTTAAGTAACCTGCCAACAACACACAGGCTATGGCCAGTGGAGCCAGTCTTCTAACCCAGGCTGTCTCTGGAACTTGCCTTCTTAACCAGTGAGTGGTTAACCACCTATCATAATGATCCAGGTGATAGAGGGCATATGGTTCATTCATTTAACCTTTTATTATTTTGGGGGGAGAGGGAGGAGAAATTTCCTAGAACATAATACTTCCCTCACCAACTTCTCTACACCTTATGAGAGGTGGGGCTAAGCCACAACAGCAAGGCATGATACTTTGCTTGTCTTTTCAGTGACTGCCTCTTCAGATGGGTATATGTTCCTTTACTGTGGCCGACTGAGCCCAAGGGTCACTTCTGAGGGCATGTCTCTGGCTTCACTTCAGGGAGTGCTGACATGTGACTTATCTCTTTCCGGCTTGTTTATCCTTGTCTGTAGGATTTTCTGAAGTTTTTGATATTCTCTAGGAGGCAAATGCTCTATTATCAAGGGTCTAGCCCTGGCTTTGGGGACCAAACAATGGCGAGAAGTCAACTTCCATATGCTTCTGGGCACGTCTCTAACCCATTCCAAGAAAGGAGGCTTCTGTTACATGGCAGAGTGGAGTTTTCCTAGAATGAAGGTATATCTCCTGCCAGACACTTTAAGGAACAAACATAGTATAAAGCTAGTTGCGCTGCTAGCTGTGGTGTGTGACTGGCACTGAGACTGTTTCCCACGTGATCCCCTGCCCACGTTTCTGGTTATAGTCTCTGACTTGACTTGCTTCCACCTCACATACCTTCAAATTCTTTTGTTCCAGCCATACGTCTACCTGTCCTCTTCTTCCCACAGGCCCTTGTTTGGGAGTTTCCTTTCTGGGAGAATTTTTCTTGCCAGAATAAATTATCTCCTTTTCTAAGATCTGTCTGAGATGTTTGTGGCCAGTTTTCTCTTTGTTTTGATACTCATTCGCCAATCGACTGGATCCAGTGTCACTAATAGGGTACTAGGCCTCTATGGGCCAAATAGCTGTTGCTTCCTCAGATAGAACTGGAAAATGAAAGGTGCCATCATTCCCTTCTAGGCACCACAAGTAAATGCTTCCGCTCTGCAGGGTCAGCCCTGCCTGCTGACCAGAGGAGATGTGTTTCTATGAATGCAGGTTAGGTCTTTAGCTGTCCACATAGTGTACCAGCCTTGTTCTCAAGCACGTTTGAAAGGAATGTCGGGAATTTTCCCAGTATGTGTGCAGCTGTATAAGGAAATGCAGCAGGCCCCGTACACCACATGGGGGAGTCCCTATTGTCATAACAAATGATCCTAAAATCTCAAAGTCTTAAAATCGCATGGGTTTCTTTCTTGTTCTTACTACACATCTTTCATGTTACATGTACATTGCAGGTAATCTGGGTGTTGTAGGTATTTTCATTGGGAAACTTGGATGATGATAGATGTTCCATTTTGGTTCAGCTGATTAGCACATCAGGAGTGAGGGCCACTCCAGCACTGGCTCTTTAATTTTTTTAAATTATTTTTTAATGTTTATTATTAAACATTTTTGAGAGAGAGATCAGGACGGAGTGTGAGAGGGGGAGGGAGAGAGAGAGAGGGAGACACAGGATCCAAAGCACTCTCCAGTCTCTGAGCTGTCAGCACAGAGCCTGATGTGGAGCTTGAACCCATGAACTATGAGATCATGACCTGAGCCCAAGTTGGACGTTCAACCGACTGAGCCACCCAGGTGTCCCCAGCACTGGCTCTTTAAACTTTGTCCTGCAAGTGACACATGTCACTTTCACTAGCATACTATTTCTTAGATTTACTCTCACGTACCTTGTATTAGCAGCCTTAGTAAGAATTCGGAAACCGAATAATAGATTATTGCTGTTCACCAAAAAAAAAAAAAAAAAAAATGATTTACTCTCTGAATTTTAAGCATTGCAGGGCAGTTATATCAGTGCAGAAAACTGCAAAAGAAAATGGAAGATAATTTTCAAGACGAGGAAGCATTTTTCTAAACTTTTTCAGAGCGTTGACTCTGTCTTGTCTAGAAAAAACATACTTCAAGTTTGCAGAAAAAGGTAAAAATTCTGTCGGCAGAGGCATAATGAATATATGATGGTGGTGAGAGGCTGAAGTCTTCCTTTTCTGTCTCCCCACATTGCTTTGAAAATCTTTTCTATAGTGCTCATAGAGTACTTACATAATTTTTATTTTTTTAGAGTTTTTATTTTGAGAGAACACACACATGGGTGCGGGGTAGGGGCAGAGAGAGAGGGGGAGAGAGAGAGAGGGGGAGAGAGAGAATTCCCAGCAGGCTCCGCACTGTCCATTCAGAGCCCCATACAGGACTCGATCTTACCAACCCACGAGATCATGACTTGAACTGAAATCAAGCGCGGGTTCAACCAGCTGAGCCACCCAGGTGCCCCAATACTTAAGTAATTTTAAAAGAAAAATATACGGAGTAGAGGAGGGCAGAAGCTCAGGTTTTCCTCTTTTACTGTGCTTCAATTGTGCCTTCTCATTTTAACCCGTGGCGGAAGAGACGTGCTGTCATTGCTTGAAGAACTGTTTCAACACCCAACTTGTATCGCAGGAAACCACAGGAGACAGGAGAAAAGTAAAATAAATAAGCAATAAACAAACAAACAAACAAACAAATAAATAAAACAGGAAGAGACAGGCAGCAGAATTCATTGTAATAGGATAACAACTTGTTGGTATTTGTCATGGGCATTGAGTGGTTTCCAGCTTTCGGCATCACCCAAAACAGCTGCTGTGAACGTGCCGAATGTACCTCCTGGTAGGGGTGCGAAGGTGCTCTAATAAATGCGCATCAAGTGGAAACTTGCTGTTTCTTAGGATCTATGCAGCTTCAACTTTTCTAAATATGCCAAATTATTCTCTGACGCATTTACATCAGTTTAGTCTTCCACCATAAATATTTAGGGTTCCTGTTACTACCTACCTTCCATTACAATTGGAATTTTCCTGATTTAAAACTTGTGCTATCTTCATACCATATCATTGTGGTTTTAATTTGCCTTTCCCAGATTACTGATAAAGGTTGAACACTTCCTATAAGTTTATTGGACCCAGGTGCTTAATCTGTGAAATGCTTGTTCATTTCACATCTTTTAAAAAATTCTAATATTTACCTTTTGATTTGTAGGAATTGTGTCAGCACTCTGTATAGTAATCTCTTCTCTGTTATGTGTGACATGTCTCCTGCATGGCTTATGTTTCCACTTTATGAAGACATTTGGGCAGAAGTTCTTCATTTTAGGGGCGCCTGGGTGGCGCCGTCGGTTAAGCGTCCGACTTCAGCCAGGTCACGATCTCGCGGTCCGGGAGTTCGAGCCCCACGTCGGGCTCTGGGCTGATGGCTCGGAGCCTGGAGCCTGTTTCCGATTCTGTGTCTCCCTCTCTCTCTGCCCCTCCCCGGTTCATACTCTGTTTCTCTCTGTCCCAAAAATAAATAAACGTTGAAAAAAAATTAAAAAAAAAAAAGAAGTTCTTCATTTTAGTGTAACATTTATCTCTTATGTTTTATGCTTTTTGTACCCAATTTAAGAAATACGTCCCTATCTCAAGGTCACTAAAATGTCTCCTTTAATTTCCAAAGATTTTAAAGCTTTGCCTCTTACATTTAAGTCTCAGTCTATCTGTATATGATAATTTTTATACTTGGTGAGAGATTGGGATCTGATTTCATTTTGTTTTCCAATAAGGGTAATTAATTTTCCTTGCAACTCTCATTGACTACTTTCCTAATGATATGCAAGAAGAAATATAAGTCGCTACAGGTATGTGAGTCTTGTGGTTCTTTTCTAAAAAAAAATTAAGTTTACTTATTTATTTTGAGAGAGAGAGAAAGAGTGCACACAAGGAGTAGAGACAGAGGGAGAGAGAGAGAATCCCAAGCAGGCTCATCATCGTCAGTGAGAAACCCGATGTGGGGCTCAAACTCATGAACCGTGAGATCACAGCCTGAGCCCAAATCAAGAGTCAGACGCTCAAATGACTGAGCCACCCATGCGTCCCTTCTTTATGTTTCTATTGGAATTCTCCCCCATCTCTGCATGAATGCTACACTCTCCTAATTTATATGGCTTTAATATATGTCTTGAAATCGACAAGGGCAATTTTCTCCCCCCTTGTTCTTTTACATTCTCTAGAGTATGTTTGTCAAGTGGCATAAATAACTGTTGTGATTTTTATAGGAATTGCATTGGATTAATAGATTACTATAAAAAAACTTAATCCTTATGATAGTCATTTAATCCAAGAACATAATTTATCTCTCCCTTTGCTTTAGTTCTCTTAAATGTTAATCAATAAAGCTTAAATGTTCTTTCCCCCCAGAGGAAGAAATCAAAAAAAAAGTGCATTCCTACTGAGTACCTTATATCTAAAGAGCATCTTATGGTTTGTTATGTTTTCTAGTTTATTTCATTCTTTAACTGGAATAGAGAAGTGCAGTGGATTTTTTTTTACCTATTGATCTTTATATCAGATGGGGCTAAATTATTCTGCAATAATAAGGAATACCAAAATTTCAAACAAGTTCTTTAAACAATAAAAGTTTGTTCCTCACACATGCTACATGTCCAACAGGGTCAGCAGGGGGGACTCTGATCAATGTCTTCCCAGCCAGGGAAAGAGGCCGACAGAGCAGCACCATCTGGACGCGGCAGAGTGAAAGAGCGAGTGAGTAAGCATCGTAAATTGCACACAGGTACTTGTAGCTTCACCCTGGTAATGGCACATGTCACTGCTCATATTTCATTAGCTAAAGCAAGTCACATGGCTACCTCTAACTTGACAAGGGGTGAGGTAGCATATGCCTAGAAAAAAAGAGAGCTCCCCAAACTGAGGAACAGCATTAATCTATATACATCTCTCCGGAACTTTGGTAAAATATTTGTCTCTAGATTGTACTACCTAGAGAGAGGTGATTTGATAATCATTTGATAATCATTTCAGTACTTACCTTGGTATTTATTTTCCTTATTTCAGTGCCCTGGCTAGTAAAATATTTAATAGAGGCAGTGATAGTGTGTATTCTTGTTCTACTCCTGATTTTACAGAAGTGCTAATTATCAGGAAGAAGAAGAAGAAGATGATGATGATGATGATCTATGATGGTGGTTTTTGCAAATATCCTGTGTCAAGTTATGTGTTTAATTTGTTAAGGGATTTGATCCTAAATAAGTAGTTTTTGGTTCTCAATTAATAATCCTTTTTTAAGGATTTTGGTCCCAAACAAATCACATGAATTTTTTTCTTTAATATATTTTTATGGTGAATTACATTAATATATTTTAAAATTCAAATAGATTTTGTAATTCTGGAATAAGCCCAACTTGATCAGGAGATTTAATCTCTTTATACATTTCTAGATTCAATTTGCTTATGTTTTATTCAGAATTTTTTTTGTTTTTAAGTACCTTAGTGAGAAAGGCCTATAATTTTTCTTTTTTTCATATTTTCCTTTCTGTTTTTTTTTCTTTAACATGTGTGTCAAAGTTATACTGGACTCATAAAATAAAATGGGAAATACTCTCTTTTATTGTGTTTGCAAGACTGTAAAAATCAGAATTAGTTTAATTAAAATTAATTTGGGTTGTTTCTATTTGTCTTCTCAAGTTATCTTAGGTTGGGATGTTTTTAGGAATTTGTCTAATTTGTCTAAGAATTAAAGTTCAATTCTTATAAAGTTGCCTACAATGTATTCTTATATTTGTAACCAGATTATATCTATAGTTTATGCCTGTATTATCATATCCAATATTATTATACATCTATTATGTTTTCTTGATCAGTTATGCCAGAAGTGAAACAATTTTAATAGTAAATCCATGGATGCTAAAAATCCAGGAATAAGGGATACTTCTTGATTTTGCCCATCAAAACTCACTCTCAGGTGTTTGAAAAACTTAGCTTATTATAGTAAGCTTTTTCAGAATAAGGAGTATGAACTTACTTAGAGTTGTCTAACTAAAACACTATTTTATTTTTCAAAACAAGGAAATTCTGATTCAATGTGACATGATGTTTTCACAGCGAGAAAAAGAAATTGCTAGCACCTCTCTTTGGTAGATTGCAAAACGCTCACAAATTCTCTTCATTCTGTGTGCCCCCTTGCAGTGTGACTTTGCCATTCCTTCTTTGAAGAATAGGGTCTATTTTATAGCTATTGACTCTTGACCTCATCATGTGACTGCTCTGGTCACTGGGACATTAGCAAATGTGATGCGAGCAGAGGCATGACAAGTACTTGCACATGGGAACCTCCCATCTTATGTTGCTAAGAATCTTTCTGCTCCTATCAGAATGAGCCTGGGGTATGCTCCCATGACTGTCAAGGCAACCACTAGATGAGAGAGTGAGGCCAAACCAGACCATCCAAACTCAGCCACGCTGATCCAAACCAGAATTACTCAGTGAATCCATAGAAATCTATGGGGGTGGGGGGTGGGGGGGAGAAAGTGTACGTAGTTAGCTAAATTTTCCTCCTGTACATGTTCATTTTTTCCTAAACTTCTTACTCAGGCACTTCTAGGGGTGGTGGAACTGTTGGTGCCCAATTCATTTACTGGATGTGTCCTCAAGATTGATAGTACCCAAAAGCAAAAGTTGAGGGATGTGTCAATCCATGTCTGCCTTTGCAAATTACAGGCAGAGTTTCTGAATGTGGAGCAGAGTCGCTAATCTTAGATTGTCTATTTTGAGTCATGACTTCCTACTACAAAGCAGCAGTTATATGGTAGGATTCTCATCCCCTGAATGGTGACCCCAAAGATACACTGAAAATACACAATTTAAAAAGTTAGGCCTTGGATTCACAAGGCATAAGGGCAAGCCAGAGATTGAATAGATTGGTTAAAGGCAAATGTGCATGTTTTGTAACAGGTCTGAACAATGCATTTGTCTAATTCACTGAATCCTGTGTATCTATTTCCAAATGTATCTTCCCAAACTCTCAAGGAATTATATATTAGCTGGTATTACATTAGTATTTGTTTTTAATGAAATTTGCCCTTATAAGATTGTAATAACCGACAAGTGGAAAATAGGATATTTTAACAAAAGGTGAAAGTTTTCTCCAGAAGCACCTAGTCCTGATAAGCTTGATATATAAAAGGTTGTGGTTTCTACGCCTCTCATTGAAGAGACAAGAAAGGAAATCAAAGAGATGGCACTTTGGGTTTGTCTCTGGCTGCCTTACTAACAAGAAACACCAAAAACAGTTCTCTCATTTCTGAACATTTTTCTGAATAGGATAACTTACAGAAAACAGAACCACAATCACCTAGTTTTTTCCCAAACAAGTTTTCCATTTTTAAGATAAGAATGAAGCGATAGATGTATCAGTTGCTTCAGAATATTTCGCATCTAGGATGAGATATCTCAGATAGTAGAGAAGGGAGAATTTTGAATATAATAGAAACTACATAGAATTGACATCAAACACGTACTCATGCATATATACATATTCATATCCAATTAGGCAGCTAAAAAGTCAATAATCCTCTTGCTTCTGTAGTTTAATTAAAATCTCTCATTTCAAAATGCAACATTTAGAGATAACATCAGCTGTTCCTCATGAAGTAGAGAAACGTGTTTTCAGAAGGGGGTATCCAGGGGTGAAGAAGGCAGCAACAATGAAGCGGTCAACAGAAACTTAACATCCATGGACCAAGCTGTTAGGGCCTCAATATACTAAGGTTTAGAATTCCATTTTGTTTCCCCAGAAAGGAGAAAGGGCACTGGAAATGACTCCTTGTGTTACTGTATCAGTGGCGGGTCATTTTGACTCCATGATTAAATGGATTGAGGTGTGCAAAAGCGGTAAAGGGGAGGGGCTAAACGGGGATTATGGGTTAAGGTGTACTGCTACTTTAAAATTATGCATGCCTGGCCCCATCCAGGTCCCTCCCACTGCTTGAAGCACCTGCTGGAAGCCTGGGGAGTTCAGTTCCAGGCGGGCCACCAAGCAGACTGCGCTCTGAGTTTCAGGTAACCAAGTGTTTGCCGTGCAGAATACTTTACTTGGGCACCCACGTCTTCCTTGCAGAATTCCTGCTGCTGTGGCCTATTTGCTAAGAGTAACCCGGGGGTTACCGCAGTGTTGCCAGGCAACGAGGGACAGCGGTCCTGTGAAGAGCCATTTGTCACACTGAGGGGACTGGTTGAAATGCAATAAAGAGATGGTAATTCAGCTTATTTATCAATACAATTACTTACACAGTATTAGGGGTCCATATTTAACCTACAAATACATAGTCATAGGAGGAAACACGAACACAAACGTTTGCTAAATACTAAGGCATAGGACAGACAGATGGTGTTGGGTTTCTAATCAGCTTTCCTGTGAGCTTAAAGTTGCTGCACATGCTGGGTTGGGGGAAAGGCCCAAAGCGCTTTGCCAGCTTTATTTCGGACATCTGTAAGTTAGCTGTGTGCTACAACATAAGGTGCCCGTCTAAAGAAAATCTATGCAATTCTTTACCTTGTTAAGTAGATAGTGCTAATTCCCTGGGGTAGAGTAGCACTCTTAAATTGCTGTGTGGTGAAATGTATTCACAAGAAGTATATGTGTATCCGTGTATAACTATACATGGGAAACTGGTTGTCCTGGGCACTTTCAAAGTGTCTGATTTGCCCCATACAAAGGTTACCTAACCAAAGAATAAGTGTTTTCCTCTAGACAGTGTGTTTCAGAATGTTTTTGCTCTTTGAGAAGTTCAGTAATGTTTCTCATCGGGGGCTCACAGTCCGCAGGCTTGGGATGAACTTAAATTTTAAACATGTAGCAGCTTTTCCTTGACACTTTGTTTTTCATTCCCAGACACCAGCTGCTACTCATGTCTTCACCGTCGCTAAGAACGTCTGTGGTATTACCTCAGTGTGAAAACGTGTCTGCAGCTTCCCGAAAATGGAGTATCTCAACGTTACTTAAAGCACCCTGCTTTAAAGTGTTGCCGGCAGGCGGCATTGGCCTTATTATTTATTTAGGAATGCTTTATCAGGAGGAGAATGCTTTTTTGTGAACATGAGTCGCCTGGCTCTTTCACCGGGCTTCCGCTTCTTGTCCCACGTCATGGCAACATTGACCTTTGCGTATTTCGCTGCCATCTCGCTGGCTGACTCACAGGGCCTTTTCCCGAGGCTGGAGAACGTGGGAGCTTTCAAGAATGTTTCCATTGTGCCACCCCAAGCAACATGTGGGCTCCCAGGCCGCAGCACTTTTTGTCAGAGCTCCACTGCTGCCGCCAGTCTGCAGTTCTGTACCCAGCGGATGTGCATCCAGGACTGCCCACACAGGTCTTCACCGCCCGGCCACATCGCCCTGTTCTCCGCGGGCCTCGGGAGCTGCATCACCGTAGACAAGCGTGATCTGTGCCCCAACGCTGATAGCAATTCCACAAGTTTTATTTTTGGAAATCACAAGAGTTGCTTTTCTTCTCCTCCTTCTCCAAGGCTGGCGGCATCATTTACTCTAGCTGTGTGGCTGAAACCTGAGAAGGAAGGTGTAATGTAAGTAGTGGAGTGAGTGTAAGCTTTCCTAGGGGTCCTGAGCCATAGTAGTGAAGACTTGCAACACGAATCCTTAAACTAGAAAGGAAGGCGAACACTGGAATCCATGCAGTTGAAGACCAGTTGCTATGGCCGTCTTCCTGTTTAAGTTTACATTGCAAATATTGTTTTCCCAAATTTACAGTTGTTTCTCCTTTCCATGGATGAAGCGAGCCCTCAAAAAAGAATGTGTTAAGACAGCTTCCTTGCAGACAGACGTGTTTATACGTGTCTTATGTATTCCCTGGTCGTTTAGCCAAACCTTTGGTCTTGGCCTTCAGAGGCTCAGCCAGGCTCAGTGTGAGCTTTACAGTGCATGGGCTAGTAGTACAAATAATTGATATTTCCTAAGTCTTGATCTAGGTTTTTATAAACAACCTGCTCCTGCTGGAGTATAAAATTTTCATCAGGCAGATGGCTCTCTAAGGGCTTAGGACTGTCTTTAATTCATCCGTATTTTCCCAGGAAGAGGTGTTTGTTTGACTCATGGAAGATGCCCAATAACATGAGTTGAATAAATGAATAATCCTCTAACTCTGACAGGATACAGCTTTTTGCCCTTTGCCTTGTTGTGTCTCCTGTTTGGAAATATATAGATAACCATAAAAGCGTCCCAATAGATTTTATGCCATCGATCCCAGTAGAAATGCCTTCAGTGAGTTTGTAGTGGGGCTTTGTCATTTTTTTGTTTATATAATCACTTCGTTTTCATTCTGTAATGTTTTCTAAAACTGCCATCTCATGTGTTTTCCCTAAGTATTTAGAGCCGATCTGGAGATTTGAATAAGTAAGAAAGTTTTGAGGCACTTTTTGTTTATCTTCTGTCTTCCTGTAGAGCTTTTGGCTCTCCCCCTTGTGACAGTTTCTTTGTTTGAGAGCGTTAACCAAATATCTAAAAACTTGTGAAACAAACCAGAAAAGTCTTATAATCTTATAAGCAAATATGACTTAAATGTCTTTGGTGTTTAGTTTTAATTTGCCAAGTGAAAGTCGGCATTTTTCTTCATGTGAAGTGAGAATGATCACAAAGCATTATTTCTATTTCTGTGTCATCCCTAAAAGAAAACCCTGTTTTCTTACTGTTTGAAATGTCAGTAAAGCCAACCTACTCCGTTTATGTAAAGAATGTCCAAGAATTGTCTGTTGGCAAATATGGCTGGGAGAAACTTTTTTTTTTCCCCCAAGTGCCCCCTCCTCCTCCCCAGGAGATCTGTCTCTACCAAATTCTTCTCCTATTGGTATCATTTAGTATAAATAAGATAGAGGGGTATTGATAGAGGCAGTGGCACATGGTTTACGGTCTGGAGAGTTCCATGCATCAAGGTCGTTTTCATTCTCAAAACTAAAATAACTATGGGAATTGGGGGAATTTCGGGGTGTTTGCACTAGATAAGTAAAACAAACAAAACATGGATTATCCAATTATTGTTTATCCAGGAGCAGAATAAATCCAGTTCCTAAATATTTTGCTACCTGCCTTCCTTTCACATTCATTATCTACCAAAGCTAGTATGTTTACAAGCAAACAAAATAGCAAGGAAGATAATCAATAACATATTAAGAAATGCATTTTCAGTAAGCTTGGGAAAATAAGCCTGCATTTGGCAAATACATTCTTGAGTAATGGTCACATTTTAACTTGTTGGTTTAAACTCAAGTAAAATGAATGCAGGCAAACTCTTCTTGGACCTTAGAGATATTATGGCAGGGGGTAAAGAGACAACTCTTTTCATCCCAGTGATTTAAAAATATCTGTCCACCAAAGGGTTAAAAAAACACAGAATTGCTATGAAGCCTTATCTCTACTTTATATAAAACCTTTATGCCAATCTATTTGCCTATGTTAAAAAATATACTTGTTCTCATAACTTTATCACGAAATACGTGTACAAAATCTAGGAAGACCAGTAACAGTGAAATAGTAACTGGTAAGCGTTCTCCAATCTTATTCTCACCTCTTAACTCCACAAAAGAATAAATGCAAGTGAGAAGCAATAATTTGTGGAAAACGTAACCTGTAAGGAAAGTTTTAAAACATCTTTAGTAATTATTCTTGGTTTTCCCCATCTTATCTTTGCCTCTTTGATACTTTCTCTTCTCGATTTGGTCATTGACACATCATTTCTTGAGAGTCTGCTCTATATTAGGCTCTGCTTTGTTCTCAGAAAACTCATGACTAATGGGAAGACAGATGGATCAGTGTCATTACGTTAAAAAAAATGTTTATTTACTTTGAGAGAGAGAGAGAGTGAGAGCACGCATGCACGTGCACAAGTGGGGGAGGGCCAGAGAGAGAGAGGGAGAGAGAGAATCCCAAGCAAGCTCCTCCACTGTCAGTGCAGAGCCTGACATGGGGCTCAAACTCATGAACAGTGAGATCATGACCTGAGCTGAAATCAAGAGTTGGAAGCTTAACTAACTAGGCCACTCAGGAGCCCTGTATCAGTGTCATGACTGAGGCAGCAAGTGAATACCAAGGAAGGCCCCTTAAGCAGTCTTCAGCCAGGAAGAAGGGTATTCCATGACCAGGCATAATCATGGAGATGCTGAGCTGAGTAGGAGGCAACTGGGTGAAGAAAGGGAACCAGACTCCTCCAGCATCTGATGAAATTCTCCTCCCTGGGATGTGCCACCTTGTTGAGTTCTTGTCTGTGACATGTAGGCTGATGGGCATCTTTCAGAGCTAGTCATCTGGGGAGATGTTAATGGCTAATGTCAGGGATATTTGTCTTTAAATAACAGCTCTTTGGGAATAATCCACTCAGGAGGCTACAAGCAAGCATTTATAATATTCTGCTAAAAAGTTGAGTTGCTACATTGAATGTGATAGGAGTGAGCTTAAGTTCATAACTGTTTCTGTTCAGTGTCTGGTAATATCCAATGATATAATTAACTTAAAATAACTTATATTAAACACAAATTAACATAGAAAATAAATATTTATAAAAACACCATCTGTCGATTTAAAGGGATGGGGTAAGTGTGCCACTGTGGTAAGGATAGAAGTCATTTTTATTTTTATTTTTTTTATTTTTTTTTTCAACGTTTTTATGTATTTTTGGGACAGAGAGAGACAGAGCATGAACGGGGGAGGGGCAGAGAGAGAGGGAGACACAGAATCGGAAACAGGCTCCAGGCTCTGAGCCATCAGCCCAGAGCCCGACGTGGGGCTCGAACTCACGGACCGCGAGATCGTGACCTGGCTGAAGTCGGACGCTTAACCGACTGCGCCACCCAGGCGCCCCAGAAGTCATTTTTAAAAAATAGTTGGATAGTTGGTCTGACAGAAGACCTAGAAAGTTCTTGAAAATTCTTCTTTTTTATCAAAATATGATTTCACTGTGTTCTTCAGAAGATTGTATGACCTTTAATCCAAGATCATCAACGTTATCTCAGTGTCTCAGTTGGACTGTGTGGCCATGGAGAGCCAGCCGGTCCTCTTACAGACACTGGCTTTGACTTCTGGCCAGTCAATGAGGAAGTAAGAAGAAGCTGTAGTTGTCCATTCTCCATTTCATCATGGGAATTAAATAGAGCACTTCTGACTTCAGGGCTAGCAGTCTTCTATGGACACTAAATTCTCTTTGCATTAAAAAAAAAGAGAGAAAGATTTGCACTGGTGACTCAATACCCAAGCCGGACGTAGCGTAGCGTGCTGCTTCCTATAAAAGAAATAGCAGAAGACTAATGAGCCAATAGGCTAAATGTTGGTTTTGCAGGATGACTCAACCACTGTCGTTTCCACCATTAATCTCTAATAAAGGGTGTTGAGGTTCTGGGGAATATACTGTAAATAAAAATTCCATTTTTAAAAAATTGAAATTAAAGGGCTTCTTAATTGGAGTAAAACTTGGCTCTGCATAGAATGGCATTCAGGCACTTAATTCACAGTGCACCTTCTGAGTGGGGTTTTCATGCCCCCGTAACTGCACAATTGCCTTCGCATGTCTTTTGGTTGGATGCTGACCTTTTCTCTTTTCTGGTTGCTTCCTAAGGTGTGTTATAGAAAAGACGGTGGATGGGCAGATTGTGTTCAAACTTACAATATCTGAGAAAGAGACCATGTTTTATTATCGCACAGTAAATGGTTTGCAGCCTCCAATAAAAGTAATGACACTGGGGAGAATTCTTGTGAAGAAATGGATTCATCTTAGTGTGCAGGTGAGTAAAATAAAAAATATTTAACATTTGGTTAAACACGAGGATCCGTCTTCCTTTCTTTCCTTACATGGCATCTCCCCACAAGATCTGAAGCAGTATTTTTAGATTTCATTTACGTGTAAATGACAACTAAAGAAAAATAACATTTAAATGACCTAATGATGTATCGCTTGATAGTCCGGCATTTCCCCCCTCACCACTGCTGTGAAAACTCCCACAGAAGCTTAGGACAATGCTCTTTGGGATGATGACAACCTCAGGGAATTTTTGTTTTATTTGGTTAGTATATTTTGCTAAACAATGTGGAAGGGCTCTTTCAGTGCCTAGTACTAATTTTACCAGTCATGGCAGCATTACCGCCCCCCCTCCCCCCCCAGCCTGGCTGTCTTTCTCAGATAGCATCTGATGATGTGAGTGAAATTTGGCTGTTGCATTAAAATGCTGACCTTAGAACTAATGAACTTTACACTTCAAACACTCAGAAAGTGTTATATTATTACTTTAGTTGTCAGCCACAGTTTGTTTTAGCCTTAGAAGCTGTTAAAGGCTGAGAGAACTGTGAGCTATCTGGTATTTTACAGTTCCTGGGAATGCAGACAGAGTGTATCCTTTTTTTGTGTTTTTTTTTTTTTCTCCAGGGTACTGGAATGGCCCAATGTGGCCAATAGTCATCCTTGTCTTTCACACCAGAGGTCCCGTGTGTGTAGTCCCAATTCCTCGTACTCACAGGAGTGGCCAAATAGGGGTTCGTGCAAACCCCATTCACACTAGAGGATAATTGTACCCTTATTCTTTTTTTTTAAAGTTTATTTATTTATTATTTATTTATTTATTTATTTATTTATTTATTTATTTAGAGAGAGGGAGAACATGAGTAGGGGAGGGAGCAGAGAGAGTGGGAGAGAGAGAATCCCAAGGAGTTTTGTGCTGTCATCTTGCAGCCTGACATGGGGCTTGATAAACTGAATCATTAAATCATCACCTGAGCAGAAACCAGGAGTCAGATGCTGAACCAACTGAGCCACGCAGGCACCCCATACCCTCATTTTTTTTTATTGAAATGATCTTTGATTTCTCACACTGTTCTTGCAGCCTGAAGCAGTTATCAAGTAGACTTCCTTAGAGGGCCTTGAGAATTGTTATTTGGGTTTTAAAGTTTATTTCAGCACAGATATCATTCTTGAGGATTTCACTACACTTTGTGACATATCTTTGTTTTGCCTGATTATAACTGTGAAGTTCTGTCATGCCTTTGCATAGTACATTAAAAGCCTTAGGAAGAAAATTTAAAATATAAATGCAAAGAGGTAACAATGATTGATTTCTACAGGAAGGTATTGACAAAGTAATATCAAATCAGGGTGTTTTGCCTTATGTACTTGGCTTTTACTTAGCGTATGGGTTTATCAAATGCAGTTGGCAGGGGGCAACATTCCAGAGCACTAGGGTTTGGAGGGTAAGTCATGTCTGGTTATAAGGCCCTGTCTGTAGCACATGATGGGTTCAATCTGGTGGTGTTTACTTCTCATTTGTTCAGTAGTTACAGATAGGGGACTAATTTGTTCTATATCTTGAAATTGTCCATTTCCCCCACTGACCAGTGCAACAGAATTGGTTTATAATGTTAAAAATAGGAAAATAGAAACTGTTGAAGAAGATGTCAAATAGATAATGTTGGTTACGTATCTTTGTATAAACAATTGTTAAAAAATGTTTTTTGTTTTTTTTTACTTCCCTTTATTTTGCCTTATCTGTGAAACTGCCATGTTTTGGCAGGCAATACTACATTAAAAGCTTTACAAAAGAAAGTTTAAAATCCAAATGTGAAAAGGGAACCATGACTGAATTACTTTCCTAGGAGTAAAATGCTCTTAGAGTGCCTGTTGAAATCAGCATTATCATTTCAATACATGTCAAATATGAGTCATTTCCTAGTTTAGGCAAAAATTTCTTTATAAATCATTAAGTCGTTCCCTTCTTTAAAGAAAAGGTTAAAGTCCTTATGATTTAATGAGACTGCTTTATTTCATATCTGTTTGACTATCAAGAGAAAACTTGTCCTCTCCAATTTGTATATTTCTTTTATTTTTTTTTTGCATAAGTTTTCCCCCATTCTTCATTTTACATTAAAACTATGCAGTGGTCATAAAACATTAGAAAAACCATATCGATCAGTCACTGGTTCACCTGGCATTTTTTAGTGGATTTGGAGACACCCAGCATTATGAGAATCTGGATTCATTCAAATGAAAATTAGAGTGATTATTGACTCTAAATCAGAGATCTGCATAGGCTTCCTTTAAATTTGACATCAGTTTGAATACATTTAAGATGTTATGAAATTTATAATAATTCATATTATAGATGTTTAAAAAGGAGGGGCGCCTGGGTGGCGCAGTCGGTTAAGCGTCCGACTTCAGCCAGGTCACAATCTCGCGGTCCGTGAGTTCGAGCCCCGCGTCGGGCTCTGGGCTGATGGCTCAGAGCCTGGAGCCTGTTTCCGATTCTGTGTCTCCCTCTCTCTCTGCCCCTCCCCCGTTCATGCTCTGTCTCTCTCTGTCCCAAAAATAAATAAACGTTGAAAAAAAAAATTTAAAAAGGAACATGCTCATTCTTTAAAGGGTGTTATAGTGTAGTAGGGAGGATAAGAGATCAGAATTAGGGATAATTTATTCAAGTAATGCTACTCGGTCATCTTAACAAAACCATCTGACTTAGTTTCCTTACTTATGTGATATGAGGTTTGGACTAGGTGATAAAGGGAGGCTTCCCTGAATTCTTTCTGAATGCACATAAAGGAGTAAGTGGAGCGTGAAGTGAGGCACGGTTGAAGTACAAAAAGCTCTTGAGTGGGGCGCCTGGGTGGCTCAGTTGGTTAAGCATCTGACTTCTGCTCAGGTCATGATCCCACGGTTTGTGAGTTTGAGCCCTGCTTCAGGCAAGCTCTACCATGCTTCGGGTAAGCTCTGTTTCTCTTTCTCTCCCTCTCCCTCTCTCTCTCCCCCTCCATTCACTTATGCCCTCTTTCTCAGTCCCTAAAAAATAAAGGAAAGAAAGCTCTTGAGTTGTGTGGGGTTGTCTAGTTGGTGACAGAGCCTGCTCTGTGAGCTTACCATCCGGCTTATGCTTTTCTCTGCTTCCCCATGCTGTCTAGCATTCATAGAGAAACATTTTTTTTGGTAGATTTTCTGGCCAAGATATGGATAAAAGCAGTTTCCAACTCTGTCACTGTATACCTGCAAAGAATATGTTATAAAATGTAACTTGCTGTTGCATTATTATATAGTACATCCAAATTCTGTTTGATTTGTGAATTAGAGATTTCTATCATGCTGGGCATAAAATAGAGCACATAATCGATAATCCAGTTTAGTCTCATTTCGGATTGCAAATCTAATTAATGCGTATGCATATTTTTACTCATCTTCCAATATGGTCATAAATCAATGAACTTATATGGGATGTGCATGTGCATGTGTGTATATGTGTGTGTAAAAATAAAACACCTTTACTCATAAAATTGGCTCAGAAACCAGAATTTAACTTACAAAGGGCTAGTGACATAAAATTAATGAACAGGTCTGACCTTACACCTTACCTCAGACAGTTCACTCAGTATCAGCTTTCCATCAGTAAAATCAGAATTTTAATTTCCCAAATTCAGAAAACAGAAATGAGTTTTAAATAATTAAATCCCTGGGCAAAAATGATGCCAGGAAGAGGCAGACATACTGAACATTGGAGGTCTAGTTTCTTAAACAAAAGATGCCCGATGTTATAGTAATGGATCTAACAGCTTTTATTCTAGAACTAGCATTTTGAAGCTTCAACCTGTTGGAAAATGATTAGTTTTTAAATTAATATTCATTCAGGGACTTGAATCTGACACGATTGCCAATTTAAATTTCACTTTGGGGTTTAATATATTGGCTATTTCAAATTATATCAAGCTGAAATTCGTTATGTCATATTTTTTGTACTAAACCTGGAAAAAATCAATTCAGACTTTTTATTATCAAATGGGGAACACTGATAACATTAGCAGATTTTTTAAAGCTTAGTTTTCATATTGAATCAGCACGTGCTTCTAGTTCTTACGAGAGATCTCTTTTGATTTTCTTTCTCAAAAAAAAAGTTTTGAAATACCTGAAGAATTTTACTTCCACAGTTCGTTATGGGTTGGTAGGTGAGACAACTTAACAGCATGCTCACATTTAGATGCCTGTCATTTAAAAGTAGAAACTCAGCCTTTCTTATGAAAATACTGTTTTCCCTTAAACAGTTCCACATATTTCATAGGGCAAATAGCATCAAAGAACCATCAGTATAGAAATCCTTCAGTAATTATGCTGAAATACAGTAAAGCAATTTATAATTTGAAACTGATGAGATACTGCAACTCTGGAAGCAAGAAGTGGTGTAGCAGGGAGGTTATATGCATTTTCTATGCTCTTTTTGAAGGCTCCTTGAGACCCTGACAGTTCAAGAGCCAAAGACGGTTCTAGCCACGATAATGTGAAAAAGAGCAGTTCTAATCTAATACAATGAAGGAAAGAATGCATGGTAAATCAAGTTTTTGGAATCAATAGATGAAGAATAGGGGGTTCATAATCACTGTTTGTTCATGAAATACGTTCTTTTGATTTATGTATTCAATCTGAAAAAGGAAAACTATTGATAGTTCTGAAGAAAAAGAAAATGCAATTTAGCCAACATTTGCGAGAATAGATAAACCAAGTCTCTCAATTAATCTCTGCGGTGTATGCCCATGTGCACACTTTATCAAGGTATTCCCATGTCTCTATTGATTGAGGGAACATAGAATGTCCATGCAACCTTATGGAAGCTTCCTCATTCAGTTCAGTAAGCTCTGTGCACTGGGATTCTCATGGGAATACCACCTCAATTCTCATCCCAAAAGACTCTCAATCCACATTGTTTCTTTAATAATTTCCAAAGTTTTACCTATAAGTGTCGATGCAAATGTTAAACATTGCTTATTTGTGCAAAGCCTTCTGTTTGTATCCAGCCAGCCGAATGTCACCTGAGTTAGTTGAATAGTTGTAGTTATCTAAAACTAATTACATATTCATTGAATTTACCAAATTATATTTTAGAATAATCAGTTAAAAATGCTGATAATAATAGCTGCCATTGAGCACTGATTATATGTACTGTATTAAACATGGTATATGGTTAAATTTTAAGTGCTAATAATAGTTCTGTGCCATTGGCTTATCTCCATTTCAGAGATGAGAAAAATGATCCTTGGATAGGTTAAGTTAGATTTATAGTCTCTAGTTTTTCTGATCTTTAGCTAAAAATATAAATTGCCATGAACCTAGGTCACTATGATGATCTAAGGAGTAGTTATTTGAATCCCCTTACCTAAAAAACAAAGAACTGAAGACATATTTGTAAAATAAATATAAATTGGTTTTCTTCCCGTTTGTTGTAATGTAAATATTTGTAATGCTTCACATATGGACATGATTTGTACAAATAATTAAAATCGATGTATTTTACATCTATATCACTCATTGCGACAAATGGTTTAAATGTACAGCAGTGTGTAATTTTATAAAAAGTTCTGCTCTATATGTCTATGGTTTATGACAGTCAGGAATGACTTCAGTGGGTTAAAGAAAGAATATCCCATTTAACTCATCCTGCTCACCTGATCCATGACATGCAGAACCAAGACTTGTTGTGATCCAACAAAATGAAAAGGAGGGATTCTTTCCACTTGATTATGGAGAGAGGTGAAACCATCCAAGTAACAATTATTCTCTGTACATTTTTGCATGTGACTTTAAACTACAATATTTAGTCAGAAGGGAAGGCTTTAATTGTTTACATTTTACTTAAAAACTGTGCAACCTTAAGGAAAATCATGTAACTCCTCAAAATGTTACCTGCCCATTAGAAATTGTGAACAAAGATAAACCCCAGCCTATTTGGCTTACACCATAAATGTGACATGTAAAGAAAATAATGCTTGATAAAGCATATTATAGTCTGCTATGATGGAGCTTACAGTCTATTAGGAGAAAAAGACAATCAAATAATCACACCAATGAAAGCAAAATTATAACTGTGATATGTTCTATGGGATCATATGAAGGACAATTTGATCATATCACTGAAGTCAAGGAAGGCTTACTTGAAGAAATTATATTAGACATGTGTATTAGTGTTCTAGGTCTGCCCTAAAAAAAGGCACCAACTGGGTAGCTTAAAACAAAAATTTATTGTAACACAGTTCTTGAGCTAGAAGTTTGAAATCAAGGTGTCCACACAGCCATGCATGCTTTCTCTATAACCTGTTGAGGAGTGTCCTTCCTTGCTTTTGGCTTCTGCTGTTTGCCAGCAATTCTTAGCTTTTAAAAGTTTTTTGTCCATTCATCTCTGAAGGAGAGAGACAGAGAGCAACTGGGGGAGGGGCAGAGAGAGAGGGAGACAGAGATTCCAAAGCAGGCTCCAGGCTCTAAGCTGTCAGCACAGTGCCTAACACTGGGCTCGAACTCACGAACCGTGAGATTATGACCTGAGCTGAAGTCAGACGCTTAACCAACTGAACCACTGAGGCACCCCAGCAATTCTTAGCTTTAGATGCCTCACACCAAATCTCTGCCTCCATTATCACCTGGCCATCTTCTCTGCTTGTGTCAGTGTCTTCTCTTCCTATAAAGAGCCTACTTATATCAGATTAGGACCCACCCTAATTCAGTAAGACTTCATTTTAACTGATTGTATCTGGGAAGCCCCTATATCCAAAAAAGGTCATTTTTATAAGCACTGGGCATTAACATTTCAATCTATCTTTGTGGGGGACACAATTCAGTGGATAATGAGATGTATTCAATAGAATGCATAGGATTCAACTAGGCAAAGAAACTAGAGGACATTCTATACATGCATAGCAAATCACACAAACACCCTTTCATAAAAGAGAATATGTTCCATGTGAACAATTAAAAGGCCTGTAGGGGTAGAATGCAGCAAAGCGGAACAGCATGTAAAATAAACCAGAGGGTTTGGAAGAGGCTATATTTTAAAGAACATAGTTGGCCATGTTAAAATGTTTTTAGTGGGACTGTACTGAAATGTTTTATGTAAGGACCAGGAGATGGGAGGGGGGGAAGGGTAGGGAGGGAAAGTGTATCACCTAAGCAGATGATCTTTTCATAAAAACCCCTTTGGTTTCAGTGAAGGAGAACAGTTTGCATGAGGTTAAGCATAAAAGGTTGTTAGGCTGTGCTCATGCTCCCCAGTGAGACAGAAGTATACCCTGAGCTATAATAATGATAGTAGATATTTACAGACGTGGTCATGTTTGAGAGCTATTTGGGAATTTAAAATAAAGAACTTGTTGATGGAAGAAATTGGAGGTTAAGGGAAGGGAGTTCTGATAAATCCCAGATTTCAGGCTTGGACAATTGGATGGATATGTTTCATTTGCTTAAATAGAAACACTAGAGGAGAATCAGATTTTTGATACTTGGCACGAATGAGCTAGAATTCAGCTCAAGGCAATAATTCTCAATTATAGAAATCATTAGTATCGTAGAAACTTTAGAAAATATTTTGATGCCCATACTCCATTATGTCTTTGTTGATCTGGGGTGAGGGCCAAGTATTATTTCTTCTTTCCCTCCTTACTCCATGGATTAAAAAGTATGTATCAAAATAAAATAATCTGAATTCAAGACCGGAAATGATCAGGAAAGATGTCAGGAAAGATGCATTTGGAAAGTAGCATGTGAGTTAACTCTTGAAGCTAGATGGGATTTAAATAGGTGGAGAAGAAGAGGAAGGAAAAATTCTATAGACCAAAAGCAGGGGAACATTTCCTCGGAGATGAAAATATCAAAAGGTTTCACTAAGAGGGAAGGTTCTGAGTTTCTTAGAAAGATATACATCAAGTGTTAAATTAAAACAGGCTGAAAAAGATAGCTTAGAGGTTTACATAATGTTATGGAATTTTGTTTTTCCCTCCAGACCAGCAACCCATATATTTTCACCTGTTCCTAGTCCAATCTATTTGGTAACTACTATAAACCATTAGTATAGAAACAATGTGTGTGTGTGTGTGTGTGTGTGTGTGTGTGTATACATATATATATGTATATCAAAAAAAATTAGCTAATGTGTGCAGAAAATCATTACACATCACATTGTAATGTTTATCCTTTTCAAATCTGAATGTTATCAGTCTCCTATATCACAGCAAAAATTTAAACTCAATAAGTCCTTTCCTATGGAAAACACATCCAATCAAGATCTAAATCAAGCTGGGAGTAAATAAATATTTCAAGTTAGAAAGTGGTATTTGAAGAATTGACCATTTGTTCTTGCTTGAAAATGGCTGATTCTCAGTTAATAGGGCCTAAGCTCTAAATATATAGCCAATAGCTATAAAATACAAAAAGAAAAAATATATAAAATAGTACACATTATTACATATACTCCTAAAATTGAAAGTTGCTATAAAAAGGAGAGTATTTTCCAATGTCTATGTATTTGTTTCAACGATCTCTAGTCTTGAAATGCCACTATGGTAATTCTGTAAAATTTGTAATGGTCAAAATTTGATGGTAGTGCTTTTTAAAACCTATCTTATTTAATGGAATTGTCATTTATATTATATCATTTTCATCTAAGAGCCAAATATAATAAGACAGATAATTTGTGCTTTTTTTTTTTTTTTTGTGGATAGGCATTCTTGTGCCCACAGGGCTAACTGATGCCTTCAGTTATACATGAACAATTACCACTAAAGTCAGAAAGAGAACAGTGTGCATATAACCTAGGGCAGAATTTGGCCTATGGTATGTATCACTTGGTAATGGAATGGAGAATATGACTTTATTTAAACATGGACTTTAATAGTTTTATTTTCCCATACTGTTTCCCTTGGTATTTCTCTCTCTAAAATATAACATTCAAGTGTTCCCAGCAGCTGCATTGCTCTGGATGCATAATAAAGGCATATGTTCAAGATACTAGTTTAGATATCCATAAGCCAAAAAAAGAATAGTTAAAATTAAAACAAATTAAGAAAACTTTCCCAAGAATGGAAAGGCTTTAATAGGTTTTTTTAATCTTCTAATTAACTACAGCACTGAAAAATACTGATATTTATAAATTATTTATATAATTGTATATGTATATTATAAGCGCTTATGTCAGAAAAAGCAATTTCATTCTACTTTCTAAAGCTTACATGAAATAATCCCTAAAAAAATTGAATTGCATATTCTAGAAGTAGAAAAATAATTGGATCAATTTTGTTTATGCTTGGTGTTCATGCTTCTCAATCTGGGGAGGAAGGAAAGGATGAAAAAAATGGGGGAAGCAACAGAAGGCATTTGTGTTGCAGGGTAGAGAAGGTGGATAGAGAGGAGCCAGGGGCCTGGGGAGACTCAGCCTCTGTCAATTTCATTGTAGCAGAGGTTGACCAAGAAAGTTCAGATTATGGGGGCGCCTGGGTGGCTCAGTCGGTCGAGTGACCGACTTCGTCTCAGGTCATGATCTCACGGTTCGTGGGTTCAAGCCTCACATCGGGCTCTGTGATAAGGGCTAAGAGCCTGGAACCTGCTTCGGATTCTGCGTCTCCCTCGCTCTCTGCCCCTCACCCACTCACACTCTGTCCCTGTCTCTCTCTCTCTCTCAAATATAAATAAATGTTAAAAAAATTTGAAAAAAAAGTTCAGATTATGGACATATAGTATGTAACTTTAAGTTGTTTGTTTTCTGGGATACAAATCCCTTGTATTATTCTAATTGTACTAAGTTTGTTACATGTAGCCGTTTTGGGAGTGTTGGCACTAAGGAATTTATAGAAAGGACTTGGCTTCAATGTTTGGGTTGAAAATCATGTAGAGATGCCCACCCTCCCCACCCCAACCCCACTCTCTGCCTAGTGGCTCCCACTATGGTGCTATTCCTACTAGGAAGGAGGTGTGCCTCCAGGCCAAGGACAAAGCCTCCCTTCCCTAACCCCACTCCACACCCACTCCTTTATTGATCCATGCTAAGGCTTTGGGGAGCAGGAAGGGAACCATTCACGTGTGGCATCACAGGATCTGGCCCAGAGACTAGTCTCTGGGGACTCTCTTGCCCTCAGGTTTGCTCCATGCCCCCTCCCCCACCTCATCTGTGAGAGGTGCTCCTCCTTTTCTCAGGGAGCAGCCCCATGGCTCCAGTTGAAGATACCTGACGGAAAGGTTGGCACCTAACACCCCATGGCTGACCTTTCCCTCTTTCCTCCTCCTACCCTTCCTCCCTCCTCCTTTCCTACAGCTCTCCTTCCCTCTCTGCTTTCCTTCCTTTCTCTTCAGGTCTGTGAGGTTGACTCTCCTAGAACAGGCTGTGACTCAGGGTTAGGTGATTTGGTGCTTTGTCAGGGGACCAGAGGACTGCCACCAGGCGAATGACTCACTTCCCCTGGTAGGGACAGCATGTGCAGTCTGCCTTAGTTCTTGTTGTCTGTGGCTGCTGGTCTGGTCACATCACCCCAGAGCAGGACTTCCTGCAGGTGGGTGGGGCCTTTGTGTTTTAAAGGGGGACTTCTCTGGCTTCTTCTGGAACATTCTCTTTTCCCAGACTTGGTCGAAAAGTGGGGTGGGGTTGGGGGAAAGTCTTGGCAGGCTTGGTATGTGCTCACTTCCTGGTTGTGCTTTAGTTGTCCTGAGCTGTGAGGGTCTGAGGGGCACCTCAACGGAGGCACAGTGGGCACAGGTAGGGCCGGAGACTATCAGGAGCAGGAGATACGTGGAAGTGTTTGATGCAAACATCTGCATTTTTTTAAATATAAAATTTATTGTCAAATTGGTTTCCATACAACACCCAGTGCTCATCCCAACAGGTTCCCTCCTCAATGCCCATCACCCACTTTCCCCTCCCTCCCACCTCCCATCAATCCTCAGTTTAGTCTTAGTTTTTAAGAGTCTCTTATGGTTTGCATTTTCTTTTCTTCAGGTCTGATGAAAGGGCCAGATGAGCAGGCAAAGAATAACAATAGGCAAGTGTAAGATTACTTTGAAATTAAAAAAAAGAGAAATGGAGAAAAGAGGAGAAAAAAGAAAAATGTTGGGGGGGTGCTCACCTGAAATACAATATTCCCTAAAGGGGGACCCTATGTATTCCCCCCTATGTTCGGTTTTCCTGGCCTGACAGAGCCCGCCTCAGCTCACCGTGGTGGTACACAGTCTAGTGCCCTAGAGCTCATTAGAAGAAGGCAAACAACCGTTGAGCAGAATTGGTATAGTCCAATAGGTCTACCATTTTCATGAACACCTACAAGGTAGAAATGCCTGTACTAGCCTGGAATGGGCCCCTTAGATGCAGATACCTTGAAGCTATTTCTTAGGAGTGCCTCCCCAGCTCCCCCCCCCCAAAATGTAGGGAGATAATAAAAACAAAGGATTGAGCTGCAAATGAGATGAACTCTGTGAGTATACATATTGGGACATATGCTATTATAATTTAATCCCCTAAAATGTCTGCAACAGTCTCAGGCAGAGCATCTTACAGTATGTGGGAAGAGGCTTCTGTAAATATTATAAAGAAGTGCAACCCAGAAATTTTGAAAACTGGGAAGCACTAAGCTCGGAGAGGCCTGGTATAGATAATGCTCATCTATTTTTGTTTTTGTTTTTTATGTATTTATTTGGAGAGAGAAAGTGTGCATGCAAGAGAGGGAGGGGCAGAGAGAGAGAGGGAGGGGCAGAGAAAGAGAGAGAGAGAGAATCCCAAATAGGCTCTGTGTTATCAGCACAAAGCCCCATACAGGTACTTGAACTCAAGAACCACGAGATCATGACCTGAGACAGACTCAAACGTCAGACTCTTAACTGACTGAGCCACCCAGGTGCCCCTATGTTCTTGTTTATTTTTAGTTACATTAAAAAGAAAGATAATTCTAGATTCATAGGCACTTATGAGAAACAAACTAAGAGAGCCCATGTAGCCTTTATCCATTTCCACCAGTGGTAATTGCACAACTATTGTACAATCCTGTGACCAGGATATTGACATTGATGCAGTCCCCCTTCCCCATTCAATTTAAATTTCCTGTTTTTCTTGTACTGGTGCGGGTATAGTTCTGTACCATTTATCACATGTGTAGATTTGCACATCCACCATGGTCAAGATATAGAACAGAACCATCCCTATGAGACTACCCATGTTGCCCTTTTATAAGTACTACCCACTTTGTTCCTTCCTTCACTGAAGCCCCAGATCCCTAACTTCTGGAAACCACTAATGTATTCTCCATTTCTAAAATTTTGTGTTTTCAAAATGTCCTATATATGGAATCGCACAATATGTAACCTTTTGAGTTTTTTTTCCTTCAATGTAATTCCATGGATATTCTTCTAAGTTGTTGAGATGTCAATGGTTAGTTCTTTTTTGTTGATGAGTGGGATTCCATGGTATGGTATTGATGAACCAGTTTAATCATTCACCCTTTGAAGGACATCTGGGTCGTTTCCAGTTGTTGACTGTTAGCAATACAGTTAACATAAACATTATATATGGGTTTTGTTAACATACATTTTTATTTTTCTTAGATAAGTGCCCAAGAGTGCTATTGTTGGGTTGTATGGCAGTTGCATGTTGAGTGCGTTAAGAAACTGACAAACTCTTTTCCAAGGTGACTGTGCCATTTAAAATTGTGACCAGTGATGTATGAATGATTCAGTTTCTCTACAACCTTTCTGGTACTTAATGTTGCTACTATTTTTATTTTAACCATTCTGATAGGTATGTTGTGATATCTCACTATGGTTTTAATTTGCATTTCCCCAATACCTAATGATGTTGAGTATCTTTTCACATGCTTGTTTGCAGTCTCTATATCCTATTTGTGACATGCCTTTTGAACATTTTCTAATTGTATTGCTTCTTTGTAGCTCCTTTTAAGAAAAATACTCTGGACAGAGTCTTTCACAGAACAAAAGTTTACGTTTTAATGAGGTCCAGTGTATCAGTCTTTTTTTTTTATGGATCATGCTTTTAGAGTGAAGTCTATGGTTGTTCCGTTTTGTTTTATTTTGCTTTGCTTTGTTTTGGCTAGCCCTAAATCCTGAAGATTTTCGCCTATATTTTTTTTCCAAAAGCATTTTATTTTATTATTATTTATATATTTTTTATTTTAAGCCTGTGTTCTGTTTTGAGTTAATGTAGTAGGTGTGAGATTTAGATTGAAGGTTTTGTTTGTTTGCTAGTGGGTGTCCAAATAGTCCAGGAAAATTAGTTGGAAAGGGTATCCTTCCTCCATTGATTTGTTTTTGCACATTTGTCAGATATCAGTTGGGCATTTTTGTGTGGGTCTATTTCTGGATTCTCTATTCCTTTTCATTAATCTATGTGTGTGTCCCTCTATCGATGTCACGTAGTCTCGATTACTGTGAGCCTTAATATCTGGTAGAGTGACTCCTCTTACTTCCTTTCTTTCTTCCTCCTTCTTCTTTTTAAATTTTTTGTTTTACACTTTTCAGGGCCTGAGTCTTTCCATATAAGTTTTAGAATAAGTTTCACTATATTTGCAAAATGTCTTCTTCAGATTTTGGTAGCAATTACAATTAAGTCTATAAATCAACTTGTAGTAAATTGGCATTTTTAACTATGCTGAATTTTCTAATATATAAACATGGTAAATAGCTCCATTTATTTATTTTTTGATTGCTTTTATCAGCATTTTATAATTTTAGTGTAAAGAGTCGGTACATGTTTTACTATTTATTCGTGTTTCATTTTCTTTAGAGTGACTGAAATTGGTCTTGTGTTTTAAATTTTGGTTTCCACATGTTTATTGTTAGCATATAGAAACATTATTAATTTGGGGGGGGTTGATCTTATATTTGGGGACCGCACTAAACTGATTTATTCTGCAAGTTCTTTTATAAGTTTGGATTTTCTATACAGGCAATCATGTCATTTACAATTAGTGGCAACTTTATTTCTTTTCAATCTGTATAGTTTTTATTTCTTGTTTAAGTAGCTAAAATTTCTAGTACCATGTTGACAAAGTGATAAGAGCAAACATCCTTGCCTGGCTCCTAATCTTAGACAGAAAACTTTAGATTTTTCATCATTAAGTATTATGTTAGCTGTAGATTTTTATACATGTTTATCAAGTTGAGGAAGTTTCTTTCTAATCCTAATTTATTGAGAGATTTTATTATAAATGTTGGGTTTTGTCAAAGGTTTTGGTTGCATCAATTGATATGATCATGTGATTTTTCTTCTTTAGCCTGTTTTTTTATTATTATTTTATTTTTTAAATGTAATTTGTTGTCAAATTGGCTAACAATGTGTAAAGTGTGCTCTTGGTTTTTGGGGTAGATTCCCGTGGTTCATCGCTTATATACAACACCCAGTGCTCATCTCAACAAGTGCCCTCCTCAATGCCCATCACCCATTTTCCCCCTCTCCTCCCACCTCCCCCTTCCACCCTCAGTTTGTTCTCTATTAATATGGTTGATTACAATGATTTTTCAAGTGTTGACCCGACATTACCTTCCTGGAATAAATCCCACTTGGTCATGATGGTAATTCCTTTTGTGCATTGCTGGATTTGATTTGCTAATATATTTTTGTGAGGATTTTTACATCTTTGTTCATGAGATCTGTAATTTTCCTTTCTTTTACTATCTTGTTATTAGGTTAATACTGTCTTCATAAAATGAGTTGGGAAGTGTTCCCTCCTTTTGTTTTCTAGAGTAGATTATGTAAGATTGGTGTTAATTCTTCCCTAAATGTGTCATAGAAGTCTTCAGATTTCCACTGAAATTGTCTGGCCTTGGAGATCTCATTTTTGGAGTTTTAAATAAAACTAGGATTCTTTAATAGTCACAAGAATATTTAGATTGTCTATTTCATCTTGTTTGGCTTTAGTTAGTTTGTAGTTTTCAGGGAATTGGTCCGTTTCTTCTCTGTTGTTTAATTTGTAATATTGTACATATTATTCTTTTATTATCCCTTATTATAATTTTACTGGTTATAGGATCTAAAATGATATTCCCTGTTTCATGCCTTTTCTTATATTTGTTTGTTATGCTAGCATTTTGTTAAGTCATGTTTATCAGTTTTATGGATATTTTTGAGAAACCAAATTGTCCTCTTGATTTGTCTCTATTTTCCTATTTTTATTTCATGGATTTCTGATCTTATATTTATTATTTCCTTTCTTCTGCTTGCTTCAGGCTATTTTGCTTTTTTTTTCTAATTTCTTGAGGTAGGAACTTAGATTAATGTTTTAAGACCTTTTTTTAAAAAAATAACATAATATTTAGTTTAGTTCTGTAATGTGTAATTAAATTTAGTGTTTATTGTGATATATTTCCCTCCTCACACTATTTTGGCTGCATCCACATATTTTCCCCCATATTTTAGAATGTTGCATTTTAATTTCATTCAGTTGTATTTCCTTTGAAACTTCCTCTTGACTCATGGATTAATTAGACATATATTGTTTAGTTTCCAAGAACATGAAGATTTCAAAAATTATATTTCTGTTATTGACTACAAATTTGAATCCACTGTGGTCAAAGAATGCACTCTATGATTTCAATTCCATAAAATTTGTTGGGGTTTATTTTGTTTGTTTTTAATGGACCTAGATGTAGGTAGTCTGACTTCAAGAGTGTTTCATGAGAACTTGAGGGGCACCTTGGTGGTTCAGTCAGTTGAGTGTCTGACTTCAGCTCAGGTCACGATCTCGTGGTTCATGAGTTTGAGCCCCACGTTGGGCTCTGGGCTGATGGCTCTGAGCCTTGAGCCTTCTTTAGATTCTGTGTCTCCCTCTCTCTCTACCCCTACTGTGCTCACACTCTGTCTCTCCCTCAAAAATAAATAAACATAAAAAAAAGAGTGTTTCATGAGCACTTGAAATTAACGTGTATTCTGGTGTTTTGTGTAGCGTGTTTTATATATATATTATATATATATTACATATAGTAAATATATATAGTATATATAAAATATATGTTATATATACTAAATACATAATATACATTATATATAATTATAATTAATTATATAATTATAATTAATAATATAATCATATAATTAATTAAAATGTAATTAATATAATATGTAATATATATTATATATTAAGTATATAATATATATGTAATATGTAATATGCATTATATGTAAAATATATGTAATATATGTAAAATATGTAATATATAATATACTGTATATATTTGTATATATTCTGTATATCAATTTTCTATCTATATCAAACTATTGACCTACCTAATTTTGTAGATTTTATTTTTTTAGTTTATTTTACTTTATTTTTTATCTTTTTAAATTTACATTCAAATTAGTTAGCATATAGTGTAACAATGATTTCAGGAGTAGATTCCTTAGTGCCCCTTACCCATTTAGCCCATCCCCCCTCCTACAAGCCCTCCAGTAACCCTCAGTTTGTTCTCCATATTTATGAGTCTCTTCTGTTTTGTTCCCCTCCCTGTTTTTATATTAGTTTTGTTTCCCTTCCCTTATGTTCATCTGTTTTGTCTCTTAAAGTCCTCATATGAGTGAAGTCATACGATTTTTGTTTTTCTCTGACTAATTTTACTTAGCATAATACCCTCCAGTTCCATCCACATAGTTGCAAATGGCAAGATTTCATTCTTTTTGATTGCCGAGTAATACTCCATTGTATATATATACCACTTTTTCTTTATCCATTCATCCATTGATGGACATTTGGGCTCTTTCCATACTTTGGCTATTGTTGATAGTGCTGCTATAAACATGGGGGTGCATGTGTCCCTTCAAAACAGCACACCTGTATCCCTTGGATAAATGCCTAGTAGTGCAATTGCTGGGTCGTAGGGTATTTCTATTTTTAGTTTTTTGAGGAACCTCCATACCGTTTTCCAGAGTGGCTGCACCAGCTTTCATTGGCCACCAACAATGCAAAAGAGATTGTCTGCATCCTTGCCAACATCTGTTGCCTGAGTTGTTAATGTTAGCCATTCTTACAGGTGTAAGGTAGTATCTCATTGTGGTTTTTAATTTGTGTTTCCCTGATGATGAGTGATATTGAGCATTTTTTCATGTGTTGGTTGGCCATCTGGATGTCTTTTTTGGAGAGGTGTCTATTCATGTCTTTTGCCCATTTCTTTACTGGATTATTTGTGTTTTGGGTGCTGAGTTTAATAAGTTCTTTATGGATTTTTGGATACTAACCCTTTATCTGATATGTCATTTGCATATATTGTCTCCCATTCTGTCGGTTGCCTTTTAGTTTTGCTGATTGTTTCCTTCACTGTGCAGAATCTGTTGGCCATACGTTTGTGGGTCCATATCTGGGTTCTCTATTCTTTTCCATTGATCTGAGTGTCTGTTCTTGTGCCAGTACCATGCTGTCTTGATGATTACAGCTTTGTAGTGTAGCTTTAAGTCTGGGATTGTGATGCCTCCTGCTTTAGTTTTCTTTTTCAAGATCGTTTTGGCTATTCGGGGTCTTTTCTGGTTCCATACACATTTTAGGATTATTTGTTCTAGCTCTGTGAAGAATGCTGGTGTTACTTTGATAGGGATTACATTGAATATGTAGATTGCTTTGGGTAGTATTGACATTTTAATAATATTTGTTCTTCCTATCCAGGAGCATGGAATCTTTTTCCATTTTTTTTGTGTCTTCTTCAATTTCTTTCATAAGCTTTCTATAGTTTTCAGTGTATAGATTTTTTCATCTCTTTGGTTAGATTTATTGCTAGGTATTTTATGGTTTTTGGTGCAATTGTAAATGGGATCAATTCCTTGATTTCCCTTTCTGTGGCTTCACTGTTGGTGTATAGGAATGCAACTGACTTCTGTGCATTGATTTTATATCTTGCAACTTTGCTGAATTCATGAATCAGTTCTAGCAGTTTTTTGGTGGAATTGTTTGGGTTTTCCATATAAAGTATCATGTGATCTGCGAAGAGTGAAAGTTTGACTTTCTTCTGGCCGATTTGGATGCCTTTCATTTCTTTGTGTTAACTGATTGCAGAGGCTAAGACTTCCAATACTATGTTGAGTAACAGTGGTGAGAGTGGACATCCCTGTCTTGTTCCTGACCTTAGGGGGAAAGCTCTCAGTTTTTCCCCATTGAGGAAGATATTAGCATTGGGTCTTTAATATATGGCTTTTATGATCTCGAATGCTCCTTCTATCCCTACTTTCTTGAGGGTTTTTATCAAAAAAGGATACTGTATTTTGTCAAATGCTTTCTCTGCATCTATTGAGGTCAAATGGTTCTTGTCATTTCTTTTATTGATGTGATGAATCATGTTAGTTGTTTTGTGGATATTGAACCAGCCCTGCATCCCAGGTATAAATCCCACTTGGTTGTGGTGAATAATTTTTTTATTGTATTGTTGGATCTGGTTGGCTAATATCGTGCTAAGGATTTTTGCATCCATGTTCATCAGGGAAATTGGTCTATAGTTCTTTTTAGTGGGGTCTCTGTCTCCTTTTGGAATCAAGGTAATGCTGGCTTCATAGAAATGTTTGGAAGTTTTCCTTCCATTTCTATTTTTTTTTGGAATACCTTCAAGGGAATAGGTGTTAAATCTTCCTTAAATGTTTGGTAGAATTCTCCTGGAAAGCCATATGGCCCTGGACTCTTGTTTTTGACAGATTTTTGATTACTAATTCTATTTCCTTACTGGTTATGGGTCTGTTCAAATTTTCTATTTCTTCCTGTTTTAGTTTTGGTAGTGTATATGTTTCTAGGAATTTGTCCATTTCTTCCAGATTGCCCATTTTAGTGGCATATAATTGCTCATAACGTTCTTTGTGTTATGTTAGTATTGTTTTTATTTCTGCTGTGTTGGTTGTGATCTCTCCTCTTTCATTCTTGATTTTGTTTATTTGGGTCCTTTCCTTTTTCTTTTTGATCAAACTGGCTAGTGGTTTATCAATTTTGTTAATTCTTTCAAAGAACCAGATTCTGGTTTCACTGATCTGTTCTACTGTTTTTTTGGTTTTTTTTTGGTTTCGATAGCATTAATTTCTGCTCTAATCTTTATTATTTCCTGTCTTCTTCTAGTTTTGGGTTTTATTTGCTATTCTTTTTCCAGCTCCTTAGGGCGTAAGGTTAGGTTGTGTATCTGAGATCTTTCTTCCTTCTTTAGGAAGGCCTGGATTCCTGTATACTTTCCTCTTGTGACCGCCTTTGATGCGTCCCAGAGCTTTTGGGTTGTGGTGTTATCATTTTCATTGACTTCCATATACTTTTTCATTTCCTCTTTAACTTCTTGGTTAGCCCATTCATTCTTTAGTAGGATATTCTTCAGTCTCCAAATATTTGTTACCTTTCCAAATTTTTTCTTGTGGTTGATTTCGAGTTTCATAGCACTGTGGTCTGAAAATATGCACGGTATGATCTCAATCTTTTTGTACTTAGGGCTAATTTGTGTTGCAGTATATGGTCTATTCTGGAGAACATTCCATGTGCACTGGAGAAGAATCTATATTCTGCTGCTTTAGGATGAAATGTTCTGAATATATCTGTTAAATCCATCTGGTCCAATGTGTCATTCAAAGCCATTGTTTTCTTGTTGATTTTTTGATTAGATGATATGTCCATTGCTGTGAGTGGGGTGTTGAAGTCTCCTACTTTATGGTATTACTATCGATGAGTTTCTTTATGTTTGTGATTAATTGATTTATATATTTGGATGCCTCCACATTTGGCACATAAATGTTTACAATTGTTAGGTCTTCTTGGTGGATAGATGCCTTAATTATGATATAATGCCCGTCTGCATCTCTTGATACAGTCTTTATTTTTTTATTTATTTTTTTGGTTTTATTTTATTTTTTATTTTTTTCATTATATGAAGTTTATTGTCAAATTGGTTTCCATACAACACCCAGTGCTCATCCCAAAAGGTGCCCTCCTCAATACCCATCACCCACCCTCCCCTCCCTCCCACCCTCCATCAACCCTCAGTTTGTTCTCAGTTTTTAAGAGTCTCTTATGCTTTGGCTCTCTTCCACTCTAACCTCTTTTTTTGATACAGTCTTTATTTTAAAGTCTAGATTGTCTGATACAAGTATGGCTACTCCGGCTTTCTTTTGTTGACCATTAGCATGATAGATGGTTCTCCATCCCCTTATTTTCAATCTGAAGGTGTCTTTAGGTCTAAAGTGTGTCTTTTGTAAACAGCATACAAATGGATCTTGTTTTTTTATCCATTCTGTTACCCTATGTCTTTGAATTGGAGCATTGAGTCCATTGACATTTAGAGTGAGTACTGAAAGATAGGAATTTATTGCCATTATGATGCTTGTAGAGTTGGAGTTTCTGCTGGTGTTCTCTGGTCCTTTCTAATCTTTGTTGCATCATATATGTATATGTATATATATATATGTGTATATATATATGTGTATATATATGTGTGTATATATATGTGTGTATATATATGTGTGTGTGTGTGTGTGTGTGTATATATGTATTTTGTTCCCCCATCTTTTCTCCCCTCAGAGAGTCCCCCTTAAAATGTCTTGCAGGGCTGGTTTTGTGGTCACAAACTCCTTTAATATTTGTTTGTCTGGGAAACTTTTGATCTCTCCTTCTATTTTGAATTTTTTTTTAACGTTTATTTATTTTGAGACAGAGAGAGACAGAGCATGAATAGGGGAGGGGCAGAGAGAGAGGGAGACACAGAATCTGAAACAGGCTCCAGGCTCTGAGCTGTCAGCACAGAGCCTGACGCAGGGCTCGAACTCACGGACCACGAGATCATGACCTGAGCCAAAGTCGGACGCTTAACCGACTGAGCCACCGAGGTGCCCCTCTCCTTCTATTTTGAACGACAGCCTTGCTGGATAAAGAATGCTAGGTTGCATGTTTTTCTGATTCAGCACATTGAATATATCCTGACACTCCTTTCTGGCCTGCCAAGTTTCTGTGGATAGGTCTGCTGCAAACCTGATCTGTCTTCCCTTGTAGGTTAGGGACTTTTTTTCCCTTGCTGCTTTCATGATTCTCTCCTTGCCTGAGTATTTTGTGAATTTGACTATGATATGCCTTATTGATGGTTGGTTTTTGTTGAATCTGATGGGAGTCCTCTGTGCTTCCTGGATTTTGATGTCTGTGTCTTTCCACAGGTTAGGAAAGTTTTCCACTATGATTTGCTCACATAACCCTTCTACCCCTATTTCTCTCTCTTCCTCTTCTGGGACCTCCGTGATTCTGATGTTCGTCCTTTTTAATGAGTCACTGATTTCGCTAATTCTTAAATCATGCTCTTTTGCATTCATCTCCCTCTTTTTTTCTTCTTCCTTGTTCTCTATAAGTTTGTCCTGTGTATTGCTGATTTTCTGTTCTGCCTCATCCATCATTGCCACTGCTGCATCCATCCATGATTGCAGTTCAGTTACAGCATTTTTAATTTCATTGACTCTTTTTTACTTCTTTTATCTCTGCAGAAAGGGATTCAATTCTATTTTTGACTCCAGCTAGTATTCTTATTATTGTGATTCTAAATTCTGGTTCAAACATCTTGCTTGTATCTGTGTTGGTTAAATCCCTGGCTGTTGTTTCTTCATGCTCTTTCATTTGGGGTGAATTCCTTCATTTTGTCATTTTGAAGGTAGAAAAGGAATTAAGGAGGTAGAAAAATTAAAATAAAAAAATTAAAAAAAATTAAAATTAAACACAAACACAAGAATTGAATAAATGATGCTAGATCCTAGGTGTGTTTTGGTCTGGATGTTAAAAGTGGTTTGACAGATTAGAGAAAAAAATGGGTCGGGGGAAGGAAATTGTTTGAGAATTTGAAAAAATGAATGCACTTAAGTAGACTAAAATGAGATGATGGGAGTAAAATAGAATTTGAAAAAAATTACACCGAAGTAAAGAATATAGTAGAAAAAAATTAAGAATATTTTTAATAAAAATTGAAAATAAAAATGAATTTTTTCTCTTTATTCAAGAAAAAGAAAAGAAACGAAAAACAGAAAAAATAGAAAAAAGGAAATTGTTTGAAAAATTGAAAAAGTGGATACACTGTAGTAGACTAAAATAAAATGAGGGAAGTAAAATAGAATTTGGAAAAATTTACACAAAAGTGAAAAATATGGTAAAAAAATTAAAAATATTTTTAATAAAAATTGAAAATTGAATTTTTTCTCTTTCTGTATTCAAAAAGAAGAAGTGAGAAAGAGAAAAAATAAAAAAGAAAATTGAATAGATGGACCTGCTAACAGATTGAAATAGGACTGAAATTACTTCTTTTTCCCCTAGAAGTCAGACTATGAAGTGTTGTATAGTCCATAAACTAAGTAGGTGGTGAGACTTGTGTTCTTGAAAAGCGAGGTTGGCCCAGTTGGGCGGGGTCAGTGTAATAGCTCTGTTCTCCAGTAGATGGCGCTGCTAGCCTACTGGGGTTGAGTGTTGCGGGCGCTCTTAGGTGCCTATGTGCAGGCATAGGAGCAATGAAAATGGCATCACCCAGCTACCCAGTCTTTAGTATCGGAACTTTGTTCTCCCGGATCAGCAATCATGCACCTGTCCTCTGTCTTCAGCTTTTGTCCACTGCCCACTTTTTCACTCTCCGTGACCAGGCCCCAGGCAGTACCTCTCTCCCGAGTTTTGTCTCAGATGCCGCTATTTTCCCAGGTCCCTTACTTCTGAAGGACTGAGGCTTTGACTCGTTCCGCCCCTCTGTGGGAGGGTCTCACCGAGCAATGGCTGAATGTTGGCTGCACCCAGGAACCCTTGCTGGACCTTGCTGCTGCCGATGTCCAGAGACTGTGGCCAGGTGCCAGCCCGCCCCAGAAAAAGTTTGCGAGATAGTGCAGCAGCAGCTTTTCAGGGATTATGGAAAATCACAACACACATCTGGCACCAGGCTTCACCCTTAATGATCTTGTTCCAGCACGAGCAAATGTGGCCACCTTCTGGGGTCCGCTGGGACCAGGTGGCTTCAACAGTCTCTACCAAATGTCCTTCCAGCAGTGGAAGTGCTTTTCCCCGTGTGGCCCGAGAACCTCCCGGAGCCCACTCTGTTCCTGGGGACTCGCCCTTCCCACCAGAGCACCACCAGGTACCGAACTGCGGAGTTGCAGCCTTTGCGCTCCCCTTGTTTACAGTCTTGATGGAATTTAAACTCTCTCCTTTCTCCTTTTTCCCTTTTTAGTGTAGTCCCTGTGGCTGTTTCCAATTTTCCACTTTCTCTCCAGCTGCTTTTGGGGAGGGGTGCTTTTCCCATATTCTACTGCCCCCCCCCCCGTCTTCATCCTCTCTCCACCCGCAAAAGCACCTCCCTTTCCGCGGCTTCTAGCTCCCCAAGTTCACCTCTCCACACTGTGTACCTGCTGAATTCTGTGGTGCAGGTTGTGCACATTGTTGTGTTAATCCTCAGATCAGTTTTCTAGGTGCGTAAGATGGTTTAGTGTTGGTCTGGCTGTATTTCATGGATGAAAGACACACAGAAAACGTCCATGCCGTTCCACCATCTTGGCTCCTCCACCACTACCTATCTAATTTTGTCCACTCTGCCAAATTCTGTTTTATACTTAGTGTATTTAGGCCATTTATACCTAGGCTTCTTATTGACCTGTTAGGATTATGTCTGCAAGTTTATTACTTGTTTTCTGTTTCTTCCTTCTGGTTTTGGTTTCTCTTTTTCTCTTTTCTTACTTTACTGTAAGCTCCTGGAACACATTTTGGGATTCCAGCTTATTTATTTATAGCACTTTTTGATGTATCTTTTTGTATAGTGGCTTTAAAGTCTCTGGGCATTACAGTATACACATTTAACTTATCACAGGCTACTGCGCTAGTGTTTAGTCACTGCCAGTGAAGTGTAAAAGCCTTGCTTCCATTTAGCTTCTTTACCTATCTTGTTTTTAAAGTATAATTGTCTGTTTCCTCTTCATACACTGAGCAAAACATAGAATGATGTAATAATTTTTTCTTCAACTGTTAAATGTATTTCATAATATTATATATTATTTTACAATATATATGAGATATATATTTCATAATATATCATAATATTATTCATAAACTCATGAGAAGAAGGATAGTCTTTGTATTTACTCTTAATCTTTTTCATTCTTTTTTAACAAATTTTTTAATGTTCATTTATTGAGAGAGAGACAGAGCGTGAGTGGAGGAGAGGCAGAGAGAGAGGGAGACACAGAATCCAAAGCAGGCTTCAAGCTGTCAGCACAGAGCCCGATGAGGGGCTCGAACTCACAAACTGTGAGATCATGGCCTGAGACAAAGTCAGACGCTCAACAGACTGAACCACTCAGACACGCCTTCATCTTTTTCATTCTAATGTTCTTATTTCCTTTCGAAAGTTCTAAACTGTTATTTTGTTTCCGTTTAAAGGACTTGCTTTGGTCATTCTTTGAGTGGTGGTTTCCTGAAAATAAACTCTCTTAGTTTTCATTCACCTAAGAATGTCTTAATTTTCCCTTCATTCCTACAGGGTATTTTTGGTAGATATAAAATTTGTGACTGATAGTTAATTTCTTTCATTACCTGAAAAATGTGCTACTTCTCCTGGCCTCCACTGTTTCAGATGAGAAATCTGTTGTCTTTTCAGTTGGTTGGTATTCTCTTGTAGGGTGGCTGTCCTCTGGTGCCTTCAGGGCTCTTTCTCACTCTCATTTTCTGTAAGTTTAATAATGAATGCCTTGGCATGAATTTCTTTGATTTTTCCCCCTTATTATTTGGAGTTTGCTTAGCCTTTTGAATCTGTATGTTTATATCTTTTGCCATATTTGCAATGTTTTCAGACATTATTTCTTTGACTATATTTTCAGTGCCATTCTCTCTCTCCTCTTTCTTGGATTCTGATTATACAAACACCAGCTCTTTGTTATTGTTCCATTAATCCTTGGGGGCTCTCTTCATTTTATTTATTTTAGTCTCTTGTTCCTCTTTTGTTCAGATTAGGTAAAGTCTGTTGACTCACTTTCAAGTTCATGGATCTTATTCTGTCATCTTCCCTTACTCTTGAGGCTATCACAAATTATTGTTTCAATAGCTTTCTTTTAAAATATTTAATTTTCATTTGGATTTTTCTTTAAAAACACTTATTTCTTTGCTGAGATTTTCTTTTTTCTTTCACTTGGTTCAAGAGAATTCACAGTCATTAAGGGAAAATATTTTTATCGATCTGCTTTAAAGTTCTTGTCAGATAATTTCAACATCTAATTCATCTCAGTGTTGGTATCTGTAGAATTTTTTTCCTCATTCACATCATGATTTTTTTTTCTCATTCAAGTCATGATTTTTCTGGTTCTTGATACGACAAGTGATTTTAAGTTTATCCTGGACGTTTTGGATATTATACTATGAGACTCCGGATCTGATTTAATCTTCTGTTATATTAGCAGCCTGTCTTCATATTGAGGTATAGTAAAATGATGGAGAGGTTGTATGTACTTCCTACTTGTCCCTGCCACCATCACCCTAAAAATATGGAGGCTTGCTTCATTGCCTGGTTGCTGATGGGTGGGGTGGAAATTTAGCTTCCCCTTCAGTACCTTCCCAGTGAATGTGAGCCCTCTACTGGCACCCCCTTGTTGCTTCTGAGTGGTGATGTATTCTGAACTGCCCAATGAGCCCCACTGCCACCGGGCAAGGGAAAGCACATTACTGAGCCACCACTTGGGTGCTGTGGGTTGGGAGTGGAAACTGAGCTTCCTGCTGGTCCCTGTTGACACTGGGAGAAGGAGGAGTGGATGTTAAGTAACCTCCTCTCATAGCATCTCATTGGTGCCAGGTGTCAGTGGAGGCTTGGCTTCCCACAGGGTCCATTCCACAAGGAAGTGAAGAGGGCAGTTGAATACTGAATGACTGACCTTACCTCATGCCGCAAACTTCAGTCTCGGTGATACGAATGGGGACAGAGGACGCTTCCCCACTAGACCCTGCTCACTTGATGGAGGTGGGGTGGGAACCAGAGTACAGACCAGCCCTGATACATAGCACTGCATCCAGTCTCGTTGCTGGGAAGTGGGTGTGGAGGTTCAGCTCTTAACTGGGCTCCCCTGACACCAACTATTGGGGGAAAGAGAGTACTCCTCCTTCCTTGTTCATTCTGGTTGATGCCAGGCAAGTGTAAAGACTCAGCTCCTGATGGGCCCTGACACGGGTGGAGGGAAAGAGGAGTGCTGACTTGCCCTGCCTTTCACCTTTATCTTGTTGCTGCGAGATTGTGGGTGAAGGGAGAGGCTCAGCATCTTGCTGTTTGGCGAAGAGTTGGGGTAAAGCCTAGTTTAGCCACATGGGAGATGGCAGATGCGCTGGATGCTCACTCGGACACTACTTTGCAGGGAGAACCAGACTGCTCCCTTCTTCCGCTGATAGAAAATAAGCTCATTACTCAGTTCCATTAAACTACCCTTACGGTTAAATTGGAGAGTTCCCTGCTTCTACCAAGCGGAGAGTGAAAGATCAGCTCCTTGTTTGGTTTGTCCACATGGCCACGCAAGGGAATTGGAAGATTGCTTGCTTTTGTCAGGAAGAATGGAAGATCCCACTGGGTGGTGGAACCAGGGTATAGCAGCTGACTTCTGCTGGGTGGAAGGGTGGGATGAAAGATTAATCCCCTGAAGGGCTCTGCTGGAACCTAGAGAGTGAGAGAGAGAGGGAGGGAGGAGGGGGGGAGGGAGAGGCAGGGGGGTAGAGTTGGAAAGGGGTATTTCCTTTGGTGTTTGGCTACAGTAGGGCAGATATTGTCAAAGGCGGTTCCCTTTTATAGTCCAACATTTTCCAGGCCCTTTATCTAGGAGAAGTAGACTTTTCTTAGAACTTATTTTACCGGTGCCAGTTGACAGTTCTGGAATACATGCTTCTGGAATGTTCTGTCTAGAACATGTGGGCAGTAATAAGAAAACCTAGAGGATTTATTGTCAGGTTGCTCCTCAAATCTTAAGGTTCCTAAGTTTTTCACTGCTTTCTTCCCACCTTGAAGAGTTGTCCTATGCTTGTTTGTTGTGTTATACCCACAGTTATTAATTATAGAGAGGGCACCTGGGAGGGATACAGCAACTCTGTCAACCAGATGTCAGTGTTTTCAGTAGGACCTTGCCCATCATTGTTTAATGCTTGGGGGTGTAAACTCTTCATTCTGTTTAAAACACATTGGCTCAAGTGATAAGGAAGGAAAAGAATCCTTTGTAAAATGAATTGGATATAGAAGGGAAAAAGAGGGAAAGATATGGTGGTCAGATATTACAGAATCAGTTCGGACAAAGCTAGACATGGTCTTGTTTACAAACTAAAACCTGACATAAATTGCAGCAGGGTTCAGGTGTACAGGCTAATTGTTACGTGCTGGTGAGAAACCTGTGTGTGAACATATGCAGATTCTCGTCCAGTTTTTCAGCAACTATTTGGTCAAAACTGAAGCTCAAAGACAAGGTTGAAATTGTTTCTGAACCAAATATCAGACTGGATATATGTAAAATAACCACTTAGACCAACAAGGTGTGTCTCATATTGCCTGTGATTATTGCAACTCCAGCCGCTGCCAGACAGCCATCCCTTTCATGTGAGCAAGTGGAAGATTAATTCTCAATTAGAAGTATAGGCTTGATGCAAGGGCAACGTTTAACTTGGCATCACCGTATCAACATTTCAGCTAATTTGCCTGACCATGAACACTTCAGGGGAAAGAGAAATTGCTAATGTTTCAAAAGAAACAGGGAATGGAGCTAGGGGGAAATAATGCAATTTTTACTTTTTTTCTACTTTGTTTCAATTAATTTTGGCAGGTGTATTTTTTTTTTTGAAGCAACGTTAGATGTGGAAAAGCTACTCATAAACCCTTAAGACTTGCTTCTTTCTGTGTTACAATTGCCATCACCTTGGTTTATATTTGATTTGTGAATGGGGGAAAGTAGTCATTAGGATGCAAAATGATTATCATTATTTGCAGATCTCCTGACCAGGAGTTTCTTGTGTTAATATAAGTAGTTTGATGTTCATTTGTACCATGTGTAACTGGTTCATGTAGTGATTAAAATAATAAGCAATGCTTGATCATGGTTAAAATAAATACCAAGGATAAACTCTTCTATTAATTAGTGAGAGCTTATCCAAATTAGCATCTATAATTATGAGTTGTTGTTAATTTTTGTTGCAACCTATTAGATATACTGTCCTAAATCACTGACGCTTGTGTAAATGAGCATGCATGATAGGTGAGTTATTTTTCAAATGCACAGTGGCTGCTCCCATGGAAAATGTATACTACCAAACACACATTTTAGCCAGTATTTCAAACAGAATCATAGAAAACTCATGGAATTTTGGATTTAGCATAAACAAAAAGATTAGGTTTGCTTGTTGAGCCTAATACTAAAAACCAGAACTGAGTCCCTATGCGGGAAGTTTTTGATTCAAGGTTTCCTTGTACTCTGACTCATTTTTGTATGGCTTTCTGTTTCCCGGAGTCACATCACATGTCTTTCTATTATGAACTTTTGATATATTTCTTAAACTGGCTTAATCTTATGCATTTGTATAACAAGTGCCAGAGAAAGTATAGTTATTGTTTCTTTTTTTAAAAAGTTTTTAAACATTGATTTATTTTTGAGAGACACAGAGAGACAGAGCATAAGCAGGGGAGGGGCAGAGAGAGAGGGAGACAGAGAATCCAAAGCAGGCTCCAGGCTCTGAGCTGTCAGCACAGAGCCCGACGCGGGGCTCAAACCCATGAATCATGAGATCATGACCTGAGCCCAAGTTGGGCACTTAACCCACTGAGCCACGTAGTCACCCCCAGTTATTGCTTCCTGATATCGAAATATCTACTAGTGTATATCTATGTAGCGGTGTGGTGGTTAGAAACAGAGTAAGTGAAAAGTCTTGAAATGACCCCAAGTTTGGATTTTGTATGTGCTTGCATAAGTGTATGTCACATTCTTGAATAGGCTAATTGCTTTGGGAAGGATTTATCAATCTCAGCACTGCTGCCACTGGGACAGGATGGTCCTCTTCTGTAGGGGCTGTTCTGTGCATTGCAGGAGTTTAGTGGCATCCCTGGCATCTGCCCACTGGATGCATGTAGTCGGTGTGTAACAGCATTCTGCCACCTCCAAAGATTCCTTTGTGTTCTCTTTCATACTCACTGCCCTTTCCCCACCCTCACACCCAGTCAACCTCTGATCTGTTTTCTGCATCAACATCTAGGAGCAGAATCGCTGTCTCAAATGGTAGGTGTATATTTAGATTTATCAGAAATTGCCAAACTTTTCGTATCATTTTGCATTGCCACTAACAAAATGTAAGATTACAGTTGCTTTGAGGCCTTACCAGCACTTACTTGATATGAGGGAGGGAGGAGGGGAGAAAGGAATAAGAGAAGGGGAAATTAGTAAGAATTCCAGTTTTATTTCAAGCTTTTGCTAATGATGTACAAGAGGAGATCTCTTTCTTTTCCTTTCCTTTTTCTCATCTGTCTTATCCATCCATCCATCCATCCATCCATCCATCCATCCATCCATTCATTTATCTTGGCCATTCTTCTGATGGATGTTTATTGGTATTGCTGTTGTTTTGATTTGTATTTCCCTGATTATTGATAACAGTGAAGATCTTCTGCATTTATATGTCTTCAATGCATCTTTTTGGTGAAGTTTTTGTTGAAATCTTCCCATTTAAAAATATTGTGTTCCTTGTTTCCTATTATTGGAGCTTCAGTGGCCTTTTATGTATTCTGCGCACAAGCCCTTTGTCCGTTTTTGTTTTGCAAATATTCCTCCAGTCTGCAGCTTGTCTCCTCATTCTTTCAGCAGTGTCTTTTACAGATCAGAAAGTTTTAATTATCCAGGTTTTGACTTCCTTCCACAATCTTTTTGCTTTGGTTCATTTTTCAGAACACTCAGGTAGTTGCATTTTGTATTTTATTCAAAGTTTTTGGTTGCAGTTACCAGGGAGAGACAGGCTGATGTTGGCTTACCCCACCTTTGTTGGAATCAGAAGACCTGTATCATCCTTTTTAATTTTCAATGTTTTATAAATATTTTAATCTATTAATATTTCTGACTGACATTCTCTGTATGAGAAAATGAATACATCAACAGTAAGATTTTTGACCAAAAAGAAATAAAAAGGCATGTCATAAATAACCAGTGGTTTAAAACACTTAGAAAAAATAAACCTTAAGATGTCAAATTCTATTCATTGTGGTCTGTCAGCCCCTAGAATGCAAGTTGTTTGACTTATAAAATTTATTGAATTCTTGTTAAAGTCTCACCTTTGTTTTAGATATTTATTTTAGTATTTTTATAAATTGATTCAATTTTCAATGTAAATATTTGTTGGAAGATAATTATTTATTTACTGGAAGATAATTTTTTAAAAGTATATTTGAGGGAAGGAGGGAGAAAGAGAGAGAGAGAGCACGCAAGTAGGGGAGGGGCAGAGAGCGAGAGACAGAGAATCCCAAGCAGGGTTTCACAATCCCAGGAACTGCGAAATCATGACCTGAACTGAAATCGAGATTTGGAGGCTTAACCTACTGAGCCACCCAGGAGCCCTAATTTTTTTAAATTATGAAAATAAAGTGATCAAGGAAATTTTCTTTTTTACCATATGTAGGAAGAGCTTTTGTGGCACAATATTCTTTGATGACACAACAGTAGCTTATTAGAGCAAGTCCATAGTATGTGTTATGAAAGAGCATGTGTTAAAGTCAGGATTGACAAATATGTCTTCTGTTACTATATGTAATAGGTAGCAAAGAACCCTTATGGCCATCTGCCTGGTAAACAGTCAAATCCTCTTGCTTAAAGCATTTTACCTTCATGAATATAAAAGACCCTAAATATCTACTATATACACAATATTTTTAAGAGGTCTTGAGGTTACTGAAAAAACTGAATGCATGCCCTCTATCCTCAAGAAGGAGAATAGAAACAAATCATTGTGAGGTGGGGTTGACATTTTTGGAAGATAATTTTTGAATAAAATGAGATTTGAAAAGTCATAAAACTTCTAGAACTCAAATTTTAGAATACTTACAAAATAGATAAAAGACAAACCCAACCAATGCCCTCCAAAAATTTTGCTATAATATTAATTTTTTCTATCCTTTCCCCTTTATCCTTTCCGTTAATAAAGAAAGCTAACATTGTATCACCATTTATTTTCATGTAGCTTCATAGTTTAAGGCATATCTTGAGGGAAGTAATAGAGATTCCCCCTGAGAAGTAGCAGGTTGCTAAAGAAGAGACTAGCATGAGAGTTCAGGAAACTGCTACATTCTGGATTGGTTTTTTTATGTATATAATGGAGAAAGTTAAACACTTGTCTTTATATCCTATAAAGACTCATCCTTAACAGAGCAATTTCTCTTAGTAAGCTCTTTGAGAGACAGAGCAGTAATTATATAATGTTTAAAAAATTAAAATATATCAATAAACTCATCTATGTCCACTGAGTTCTTGCTGGATCAAAGGTTGTAAATGTATCATTTTATGAGCCACCCAATGTGGAAAGTACAGATGAGACCACTGAGGCACAAAGGGAGGATGTTTCACAGGGGTGAGTAAAGTGTCACAAACAGTTTGAAACTCAACATATTTTTCTTGGTTGAGAATATGCACAGACAGAAAAAGAATAGATAGAAAGCTTGTTCAATATAGGATTAAGACCAGGAACAAAAGCAGATGGGCACCACGGAATCTGCTTGAGAGGTCACAGTGCCCAAGGGGAAACAACTTTAAGCAAGTCATTTAACCTCACTCACCTTAGTTCTCTTGTTGGTATAATGCAGTGCTCATGCAAACTCAATACCTGTCAAAAAATATCTGCAAGGCATTGTCTAAAATTGACCCTCTGGATTTCTTCATGCATGCCTGGTTATTATTTATTAAGATGTATTGGGGGCAAGTCTCAAATGGTAGAAAAGATAAAAGGCAGATCTGCGGCATGAAGAAGTGGGGTTAAGCGCAATGCAACAGAAACTCTTCTACTAATCCAGGAGGACTTCACCTGTCAATCAAATCTATCTTCATTATTTTTTTAAAAAAGATTAATAATGTTTTGTTAACGGAGCAAACTGGCAGCTGTTAGAGCAATGAGATGAGATCTTGGGGGCGTCTCTGACCAGTTGATGACTGACCAATTTCAAAAGATGCTCTGAAGGATCATAAAGTTTAGTTCCATGTGTATTTTGATGATAGTTGCATCTATATTTAAAGCTTTCTGTCACCGGAAGCACTCTTGGTGTTGTCAGACTGTCTATTGGACTGGATGAGCTGCAACTTCTTGCAATTGAATGTCAATAAGACCAAAGCAATTTTGGTTGATTCATAGCACCAGCTTAAGCATATTCACTCGCACAGATTACATTTGACAGATAGTTACCTTCAGCTGAACTCTGTGGTTAGAAGCCTGGGCGTACTCTTGACAGTGAGCTTAGAGTTGATGCCTAATGTTTATTTCATATCCTGTTTTTACCTTCCCTAATACTGCATGTGTAAATCTATATTTAAATATATTCCCAGCTGATGTTCTCGTCCATCCACTTGTTATCTCTGGACAGAGTGCTGTAACGATTCCATCATTTTAGGAAAAATAACTTCCGCTCATCCAGTTTTAATTTCATTAAATCAGATGAGTAATGAAGGATTTTAAAGGGTCTCCTTGATGAGCAACTGCAAACCGATAGCAGGAAAACTCCCCCACGACAGGAGAATTCTTCCATCTTTAATAAACTTCAAATCTTCATCTTCATTTGGTGTGTGATTATGAAAATCAAGAAAATACATCCACATTCATTTGTCATGTCCTTATTCCTTTATTTTTTGATATTTGGGCCCATGAGTTCTCTTCAAAGCTTAGGTACAGAAAGTACCTAAGTGGATACCACTTTGAGAATATTTGTCTCTTTAAAAGGCATATAATTTAAGTAACATAACTAAAATATTTTCATTGAACTATAAAATACATATAATCCAACATACCGTAAAATAAAAAGTTTGCTGCCATTTCTGAATATTTAGGGTGGGAAAATAAGTAAGACTTGGGGGGTTTTGTTTGGGAAAAGGTACAAGGATGACGTGAATTCATTCTCCACTGTGGTTATTACATTCTCAACTTTTCAGCTAAATTCATTAAGATTCTGACTGGGAAATATAAGGGACACATAGATCTAATAATCTGAGCCTAAGTCTCCTGTTCTATACAAATAACACCGCAAAGCTCTGGAATCCCTTTATTTAACTAGGTGAATGGCAGCTGTGTTTGCAGCAGCTTCAACCTAGCTTGGAAACAGTGATTGCAAAGCAAACATGTTGTACTCCTGCATTTCCATCTTTTCTAGAATCTGCGATTTTAACACATCAAACAATTCAAATTATGTAGTTAGACATCTCACACAGGAGAAAAACTCATGCTGAAGTAGGTAAAATATTTTTCAAAATTATTTCCTCCACATTTCCTGCTATACTTTCTCTTTCTTACTCTTTTTTAAAGCTGACAGTCAATTTTTTATTTTTCTCTTTTACTGACAGCTAGTAAATGTCCTGACAGTTGAGAAGCAAGATGTAAATGTAAGTCACTATTATTTTGTCCACCCAATACCTGAGCATTGGTGGAAATGCTTGTCTGTATTTTAAAATAAAAACTAAATCATCTCCAGTGGCTCTGGAGGGAGGGTGTGTAGAAAACCTGTTCTCTGGTCAATAAACGTGTGTTTGAGGCAAGATTCTAGTGCCTTTAGAGATATCATACATTCCTCATTAGGGATGTGACTCATATTTGTATTGAAGAAAATAGGCCAATTATTTAAGGGGTGCACTTACTTTCTGCTCCATTAGCTATAAATCTTGTCAGCATGTAAATCTCCTTTAGAAATTAATGGAGAGTATATAGTGGAGAAAAGAAAACAGGTTAAGAAGTTAATATCAGATTAAGAATTTACTCCTGCTTACATATAAAATTCCAGATTTAAAAATTGTTTTACTATATTTAGAAATATCCTGGTTAGTAAATTTATTCCTTGAAGAAAGGCTATGTAAGTAGTTGGATGTGAAGAATTATAATGTCTTGGTAGAATTATGTGGGGTTAACCTGGACCAAGACTTTTATCATAGAAGGACCAATTCCTTACTTCCTTTAAAAAGTCATTTGTCTTTCTTCTACATTGTAAATATCAGCTGAGTTTCAAAACACCAGGAGATAAATAAATGATAACATTCATTTGTTTACAACTTTGGTGTGCAGAAGATTTCATTTATTTACTTGGTCCCAATATTATTCACTTTTTTAAAAGTTTACTTAATAATTTTGAGAGACAGAGACACCATGAGTGGGGGAGGGGCATAGAGAGAGGGAGAGAGAGAACCTCAAGCAGGCTCTGAACTCTCAGCGCAGAGCCCAATGCAGGGCTTGAACCCATGAAACCGAGAGATCATGACCTCAGCCAAAACCAAGAGTCAGCTGCTTAAGCGACTGAGCCACCCAGGTGCCCTGGTCCCAATATTATTCCTATATAGCGGGAACTGGTAGAGTGGGAAGGCGGGATTCATAGATTTTTATATGAAAGCAGTCAATTACAAGCTGGTCAGTTTCATCCCAGAGGCTTTCCGTCTTCTCATTGCACTTGATGCTCAAGAAAGGGGCCCTCGGTTCGTTTTAATTGTTTTCTTCTGTTTCTGCCACTACTTTTTCTATTCTTCTCCTTGTACTGCAATTACCTATAGCTTTATGAAAATTTATCATATAAAATTAAAATCGATTTGCCTTTAAATACAGTAGTTTCAATACCCCTTTGATTGTTTGAAGAATATCTATTGGGAGACAGGGAAAGACTTGCATAATAAGTTACACAGGGCAGGAATTTCCTCACAGAAAAAGCAGCAGGAGTTTCCTTGGCAGGAGCTTCAGCGAGTAGTGTCAGCAGCTTAGAAGTTGCCATTGGATTGTCGAGTGTTATGCAGATAAATTGTAGCTCTGGCTTGTCCTCCAATGTCATTCTTTGATTTCTCTCTCTGTTAACATGGCATTTGCATTTGGGTCTGACTGAGAACAAGGACCTGTGCAAATGCCTCATGACATGTGTAGAAAGCTGCTTTTATGTTAAAAGTGATATGTTTTCTTGTTCACTATGTTCACAAGAAAAATTCATCTTCTGAGTCTTAATTCCTTTGTGCGTCTGCAATTTCCATTTTAAGTCAACATCTTAAAATCCAAAGAATGGAAAAGAATTTTTGAAAAACTGCAAAACTACAGAAACAAAGTTCGTTGGTTATTGATGCCAGTCACCAAAAAGCAGCATAACCAAAACCTGCAAAATTAGTGGATTTTCAGTGAAGGATAAGACTCTGAAGGAAGAGATCCTTACATATTGCCTTAAAGCTGCACTCAAGAAGGGAAAACATTAAAACAATCCCATTTGTAGATAAAGTGTTATTCCTTGCCATCCAGTTGTGTCACTGACTTCTCAAGTTGGACATCCTTGTCTTACATGAAGGCTAGATTTTTTTTTTTGAGAAAGAGAGGATAATGGTTATAATTAAACTCACTGAGTTAAATTTGTAGACGTTCGTTGTTTTTCACTTTAAATAGCTAGCTAACTGGATCATGGCAGAATGTAGTCAGTCCTGGGCAAGGACTTTTTCCTCCCTTTCCAATAATGCTATTCAAGGGGAAGCTAGTTACTGTGTGACATGCTTGATTCTCAGGAGGTTCGGACAAAAGAGAAGGTTAGAAGGTCAAGAGAGCCTGATGCTATTCAATGAGATATTTGAGTTGAATTCCCATACCAGAATTTTGCCTCATACCTAATGCAGACAGTGTAATAATGGGGGAAGGGAAGAAAGAGGGAGGGCGGGTTAAAATGTCCTTTCAGGTTAAATGTTAAAATAAGGTCCTTTATTTCTGTCTCTGGTGGCGCAGGGCATTAAAGACCCTGTGACACATTTTGGAAATGTTGCTTTAAAATAGATTTTAATGTTTGAGGATCTGTAAAGGGTATTATTGAGTACTTAATAGATTCTGTGTTTGCCTACTGAAGTCACTACACAGCCAATATCTACCTCATTAATTTGTAAAGCATTTTGGCCCACCTGGAGACTATGCAGTATATTAAAGCAACTTTTATACCCTAAATCTTCTTGTCTAATAATTAAAAAATGTTCAGCATCTGAAGAAAATGACCCAAATCCCACAATTTTGGTCTTGGCTACTTTAATTTGCATGGAATGTTCCATGTGAACAAATTTGGTCTATATTGAAGACGTTTTCCTTCAGGTCAGCTATACAATACTAAATTGTGAAACAAGAAATGGAAACTAAATTGTTAAAAATGGATTCCATATTGGCATTTTTTTGGCTGACAAAAATGGCATTGTCGTTACTTTATACTCCATTATTTTATAGCTTAGGAAAACTAAATTTAGGTATTGTAAGTGATAAGTCTTATGACTTTTCCTTATAACCAAGGTCTGTACTGAGTTGACATTAGTTTTACAAGTGTTTCTTATATTTATATTTTTATCTTCTCTAAATTGTATCCTATTACATTCATAGACATAACAAATGTATGCCTTCTGGAATCCTCTATACCTGGTATTCTCTCCTTTGTACAAAGTAGCTCAGTGTTCTTTATTTGTACCCTCCACTAGACCATGGCATCTTGTCTGAGTATGGTCATTTCTCAAGAATTATTTTTTGAATGAGTGAGTGAATGCAAGATGATGTTGTCCAGTATTAGAATAAAGAGATTTGGAAAATAGGACAATAATACAGATGAGAAGTATTAATCAATTGAATATGTAGCAAGAGAAAATGCAAGGAAAAATTTCTGAGAAAAATTAATGGGAAACTGAGAGGGATTCATTGATAACCTAGAGATTAGAGGAGCAGTAAAGATGAAAAGCAGGAAAGTTTTGAGTGCCTTTTACAACATGGCTTGCAACTAAGAGCTGGAAGGATGAAAGAGACTCCCTTAACCTTTGTGCATTGCAACCCATTTATAAATATCCCCTACCCACTTCCCACTCCCCCCCCCCCAGTATTTTCAGTTACTCCTGTCTCCAAAACAACCTCTGTAGGGAAAATTATTTTCTTTCTAAAATACAAATGTGGTTACATACCTCTTTTGTTTAAAGAAACTGCATGTTCACCATTGCTTATACTCCAGAGAATGAATTCTTCTTTTCTTAGCAAAGCTTTCAAGACTATTCAACATTTGCTGGGCTGTACATTGGTAGCCTCATTGTCCTGTGTCCCTTGAGCTTTAACCAGTTCTGAGTCTCTGAAATCCGTGTACTTCATGGTCTGCCTCAAAGTTCTTCATCCTGTCTTTACTCAGTTTCTTTTGCCTTTTACCTTTCTTCTTCCTCTTAACCCCCAGTTCTTTTGTAGACATATTTCAGTGACCATCACAAATGCAACTTATTTTATAAAACAAAACAAAACAAAAACACTTCAATACTCTCTCCCCTTTTCTCCTATCTGCTCCTTTACCATTGCTTTTTTTAAAAAACATTGGTTGTATGATAGTTTTCATACAGGTAGATTTTATTAGGTATTCATAGGTAGATTTTGCATTAGGTTGGGTTTGAGTTTATTGAAGACAAGTACCTTACTCATTTCTACGTGTCAAGAACAGCAAAACGTCTGTTGCATGGTTGATGTGTAATAAAAATAAATATATTAAAAAAGGAAGTTGGGTGATTTTGGTAAAGAATGATGATATTATTAAGAAAATGGGATGGAATGAAAAGCTCAAGATATTTTTTAAGTGATGAATGACCATTTGTAACTTTTCCAAATTATGTACAAATTCTCTTTCTTTATCCAGAACAAAACTGTCCTTTTCGTGATAGTGATCACTTTGTAGTTTCCCAATGATGATGATTGTATGGCTTAGTTCTTTCTCCTATCAGTTAAACAACTGTGAGTAAACTAGTGATTTTGTTTCTTTCTCTCATATTTTGTCTCTTGATGAATTCAATGATCTCCTTGTCTCTCCACAAATGTGCTCATATTGAGCCTTTTCTAGCTGTTACAACACAGAGGATAAGTGGAATTTCCCTAAAACTAACACATTTTATCTTAACTTGTATGAAGGAAAAAACGACACAGACACTGGCTTTCTCTCACATTCCCTAGAACTTTTTTTTTTTCCTTCTGCATTTGACATTTCTGACCTCTGATTTTTTCATGATTCTGGCTCTGTATTCTCCCTGGTGTCTGGAACAGTGTTCCTTCCCAGTAAACACAAGGTAGTGATAGTAACACACATACATTTTCAGCTACTTGGAAAGAGATGTTATTTAAAATGTGTGTTCGGAATGACCTTCCATTTAAATAGAGTGAATCTCATACTCAGATCCTGCCCAATATCTAACCTCTTACATTTTATTTTATGTTGTTTCTCAGTGACTTTTTTGCAATACCTATCAATTTAGTGTCATCTGTGGATTTCATTAACAGACTAATTCCTCTTACAGATCATTAATGAAAATCCAAAATAAAACTGGGATTCTTACCAGTTTCCCCCTTAATTCCATAAATACCTAGTTTTAAATGACAGTGCTTAGATTTAAGTTTGTATAAAATGTTATTTCAAGTAAGATTGAGTTTTATACCTCCGTGGCTTCTTGGTTCAATTATATATCAGTTTTATTAATTCTGTTTTCTGTTCCTTTGCAGTATCCTGTGCTAAGCTTGTCCATTAAAATATATATTCCTTCTAAACTCTGGTTAGAGCACAAGTGGTGTAGTCCTCCAGGGAGGTAAATGTAATTTGTTTGATTGGATACTCAAGCTTTCCAATTGTTTTATTTTCCTCAGAGAAATAGAACCTTTCTAGCTTTCAGGTCAATTGGTGTAATGGTTGGATTCAGATGGAATGACACTTTCTCCCCCTTGTAAGTCTCTAGTTCCTCAGAGAAATCCTTGAGAATTCTGTTGACAACTTGCTGTCATCTAGCTGGTCTAATGGTATAAATGACTTAGACACTGATTCTGAGTAGTGTGAAAGCCTAATGGTAAAGTGAAATTTTGAGAAGATCTCAAGTGCATTACGAATAAGGTACTTAGGCAGTACCTATATTCATTTCTTACAGTTAGTTTATCAGGTCCTTGCTGGTTTTTTTTGTTTTTTTTTTTTTTTCTCTAAGAAAGGGATTTACAATTTTAGGTCACTCAAATGTAACAGCAGCTGATCAAAAATGTTACTACTGTAAGGTATAGAAAGGAATACAATTATTATGACATTTGTTTTAGGAATCAATGAAAGTAGAAAGCAGGTGAGATTAGATTGGCAAAAGAAAGCACAATCCAAAATACACATAGAAGGGAAGAGTTGGGACAGAGGAAAGTACTGTGTTGTGGGTTGTGTAAGTAAGCAGATCGAACAGAGGGCCAGGGACATGACTTGGCAAACTGCACTTGGGGTGACAGCATGGGACAGCTGTCATCCGGCAGTGGAGACATTTGACCTCAGCGTCGAGCACAGCATGCAGGTTCTAGGCCATAAGAAGGCAGACTGTTGCCACTTGGATGAAAGGGAGTCCCTGTGCCAGGAAAAGGAGTTGTATTGCAGACCTAAACTTACTTCAAATTATCGGATCCAGTCTAGAGTGAAAGTGATCATGTCCACAAACAGATCCAACACCCCCACCACCCCCACACAATAGGAGTATCAGAGATGAAACAGAATGGATGGGGGAAAAATCATGGATAGAAAAACTTATGTTAGAGTCTCGAAAGGAAATGTCTTTAAGTCAAAAAGGCCTTGAGCTAGGACGAGTGCAGTGAAATGATCAGAGCTCATGTGAACTGTGTATGTGTGTGTGTGCGTGCACGTGCACATGCATCTGTTGAGGGATGGTGGGGGAGAAAAACTAAGCAAGAAATATATTGACAGGAAAGTAGCATCCAAATAATTACAATAGGGTAACATGATAGCAAGTTATTGGGTGATTATTTGGACCTGCTTGGGCATTAAAGGTCTCTCCACGGTGGCAATATATAAGCTGAGATCTCCATAAAAATAAAGACTAAACAGATCCTACAATCCTTCATCCCTACAACCTATGCTAGTAAAAAGTCTCAAGTCCAAAAATATCAACTTAAATCGGGTATTTAAATGTTATAACTCAAAGGCAAATTTGAAGAAAGTGGAGGTAAACTACTTATTTCTACAAATATCCACTAGTACAGGTATTAGATTCAAAGCCTCAGACAAATCTTGGACACAAGTATTATGTGAGAGACATTGGATATTAGGTTGAGATTTTCTATAGTAGATGTTAGAAACCTCATCATTCTCACCATTACCTTTTAATTATTTTCCCTTTTAACATCCACCTTTATTCTTGAATCACCCTTTCTAAACATATACTGAAAACAGTTATAACCTCATTTATCTTTTTAATAAGTAAAATCACCATGCAGATATTTCCTCCTAATGCAGTCTTCATCCTGGGCCTCATACTTCTGAAGTCTGCCAGTCTTTGGAGAAGGCTAATCTAGGCTTTTCAAAAAGAGATGATCTATTCTAAATACACAACCCCACCAAATTTACAGATTTTTTTGACAGCTCCTGCTTCCTTAGGGGAAAATGGCTTTGGAAGAAATATGTAAGAATTGAACTCAATAAATATGAATTATAAAAAGACAAAATGAATATGATTTTCAAGAGTGCTCTCTGAATCTGGTAATCCAATGACTAATATGAGGTTCTTCAGATGGTAATAAAAATATACATTTATTTTGCCCAAATGGATGATATTATCTCCATGTTGCTGTTGTTGTCGTCGTCGTCGTCGTCAAGGGGGTAAAAGAAACTGCTGAATGTCCTGCATTTGATCCATAAATAGCTACTTTTGTTTTTAGGGCTGATACAATCCTTACCTTAAAAGAATGCCTATTTGCTGGTGTCATTATTTTTGTCTCAACCCAATTAAATGTGCGTGCTTCTCCATTACTGATGGAGGAAAAAACTGCTTAGACAATTACTCTCTCACCAGCTTCAGGGCAGGGAGCACCACCTTTAAACAAGGGTCACTCTGAAGGCCTCATTCTCATTCTAGAATGTCTTTAAAGGCAAAGCCATTCACATCAGATTTCATGATACAGTACTTAAAAGAGGTTAAAGACATTCCTATTTTTCCATTGCCCCCAAATGACTCTTCTTCATTTCGTTTATGAGGCTTAGTCTTAATAAATTTTGCTCAGTACCACTGGAGGTGCTAAAAAAAATCTAAGAGAACACAGAAAGCCTGGAAGACAGGTGGCACTTTTGAAATAGCATGTAGTTGAAGAATGTAAAACTAGTAACTAATCCATTCATGATTTGATGGACTAGTCTACCCTTGAAGATTTTAGTAGGGCTAACTTGTGCATAGTGTAAGTGGGCATTTTTACCTCTGTTTCATTCATATGACAGGACTCCATTTCAGCTTACAAATTACTGCTCGGGATCTTTAAGATGTCAATTGAGTACTGGCATGAAGTTTAGTTTTGGACTGTACACAGAAATGATTTCCTATACGTCTGTCCACATGTTGAGGATTTGATTGATGGCCCTCCTGACTTTGGGTCAGGAGTGAGATCACATCTCCTGGCAGGGCTTTGGCTTATTCCCTGAAAGTATAAACAGAAATCTAATGTTCACCATTTTTATCATCCTCTTTCAAGCATAATTTGACTTAACGATTTGCAACTTTAACATTACAATTTAAAGAGATTTTAAAAGCTGGAACATATTTGAGGAAAAGTGAGGAAGGTGGTTTTAAATTCACCACATTAAAGGAGAAATGTAAAGAATGGAGATTGATCAGCATAAATGGAAAGCTGGGGGTAACTTTTAAGGCTCTTTCAAGTTTTTTGTTGTGTTTTTTTCCTCCTACAACTCCCTTCTTACCTATTCTCTGCCACTGAGTACTTTGCTAACTGCTATTAATCCTTCAAGAGTTAGTTTAGAGGAAGCTTCATTCATTTAATTACAATTTAATGGGTACCCAATAGTTGCTAGTTAGTGTTGTGGAGAATGAGGGAACAGCAGTGAACAAAACGGAACCTCCTATCACAGAGTTTATATTATAGGCTTAGAAAGGAGACTGATAATAAAAAGCAAAGTAAATAAGATATGCAAGTTAGGTATAGATAAAGAGAATGATCATATAGGAAGGGGGTTAGGAAGGATTCAGAGCTCCAGTTCTACATAGGGTAGCTAGGAAAGGTTTGCTATAATGACATTTGAGGAAACATCTGAAAAAGATGAGGAAATGAGCCAGCAGTTGTCTGTAGGAATAATGGTTAGTAGAGAGAAAAGAAAATACAGAGACTGAGGGAAATAAATTCCTGGAATGTTTGAGGAGGGAAGTGTAGCTTCAACAGAGAGCACAGGAATATACTAATAGGAAATAAGTCAGAGGTAACAAGGGGCCAGATTGGGTAGGGCTTTGTAGGACTTTAACTTTTACACAGGGTAAGAATTCATTGAAGGTGTTTTTTGCAAATGAGTGACACGATTCGCTTTTGTTTTAGCAAGAATCCTTGGACTGCTGTCTTGAGAGTATACTGAAGGGGAACATGTACCAAATCTGAGAGGCCTGTTGGGAGGTAATTGGGAGGCCACTGTAAAAGTCTAGGGGAGGGCTGGTGGTGGCTTGGGCCACAGTTGCAGCAGGAAAAGTGATGAGCATTGAGTGGATTTGGGATGTATTTTAGAAGTAGAACCTTTGGATTTGCTGCCTTTGCTGGAATAGTTGCGAGGCATGAGGGAAAGAGAGGAGTCAAAGAGGACTCCCAGGATTTAGGGTTGAACAACTGGAAGAAAAGAGTTGCAGTGTTCCAATGTGGGGGAAGGCTGTTGAAGAAGAAGGTTGGGACATAAGAGCAGAGCTCTATTTTGGAATATTTATGTTTGAAATGCCTAATAGACTTCCAAGAAGACATGCTGAATAGAAAGATAGATGTAGGGGTCTAGATTAGAAGTCTGAGATACAGCTAATCACTTAGGAGTAATCAACCTAATGATGCTATTTAAACATTGAGATAAGATGATAAAGGGGCGCCTGGGTGGCGCAGTCGGTTAAGCGTCCGACTTCAGCCAGGTCACGATCTCGCGGTCCGTGAGTTCGAGCCCCGCGTCGGGCTCTGGGCTGATGGCTCAGAGCCTGGAGCCTGTTTCCGATTCTGTGTCTCCCTCTCTCTCTGCCCCTCCTCCGTTCATGCTCTGTCTCTCTCTGTCCCAAAAATAAATAAACGTTGAAAAAGAAAAAAAAGATGATATTATCAAGGAACTACTTATATGTGTCAGAAGAAGAGGAGCAAGGACTGAATGTTGGGGGACTTCTATATTTATAGGTCCAAGAAGGGGATCCAAGCAAAGGAGACCGAGAAGATCAGCCTGAGGGATAAGACGAGAATTATGAGAGCTTGATGTACTTGTAGCCAAATGACATTTGTGGTTCAAGGAAGAGGGAGTGATCAGCTCTGTCAAATGCTGATGGTTCAAATAAGATGAAAACTTGGAACGTACTATTTGTTTTTAGCCTCATGGAAATCATTGGTGACCATGATAAGGGAGTTGTGATGATGTGACAGGCATAAAAATGTTGGAGTATTAGAGCTTGAGTGGCTTTCAAGCTCTCTTTAAGGACCTAGGCACAGATATCAGGACCTGAGTGTGATAAAGATGTGTCTTTGGGGACAGGGGTGCCATGACAATTGGATATTAGTTATGTACAGGAGAATTCATTAAATACATATACATCCTGAGGATAAGGAGTGGCGGGTTTCTCCCTTTCAGAGATGGGAGTTACAAATATGGAAAGAGAGAAAATTAGAATGAATCCTAGAGTGTTAGATTAGAGTTGATTTCATCAATATAATCTCATTTCATATGTGTGTGTGTGCGCATATATACATAGATGTAGAAATAGTATAGATGTAAATGTATAAGTGTGTATATCCAGTGTCTATCCACGTTTCTGTCTATCTTCATATTCCATAACTCTATCCACTGACAGGAAGAGGAAGGGTCTGGGAAAATAACATCCAAACAGCATGAGTATAGCTTAGCAGTGGTCTTGGCTCCTCAAAGTCACTCATCTTAAAGCAGAATTTCTTGGAGAAATGGCTGATTCCAGGGCAGGGTAGTAAAGATGATCCTGGAATATCTCGTGTGAGAAAGCAAGGGGATATTCAAAGAATTATGAGGATGTGTCAGTTTAATATAGAATCCATGTTGATGGGGCCTCTACTGTCTCAAGGTGGAACAATTTGAGCTTTGAAATGCATATTGAGAGTATTATATCCCACTGAATAACACACAGATTCATGAGTCTACACAGATAGAAATAAATGTAAATAATGAAAATTTAATTACAAACAGGATATTTATACAGTCTCAATATAAGGTCAAAAATGCTTTTTAATTGCAAAGGGAAATTATGTATTTTTACAGTGGAGAAGCCTGACAGATACCAGCTCATTCAAATGATTAAAGTTATCATCAATAATGGAACAAATAGAAATTATGTAATACACGATAAGATGCAATGATCCCTGAGTCATCTGTATCTAACCATGAGAAAACATCAGGCAAACCCAAATTGAGAGACAATGTACAAAGTAACTATAGTCTTGAACAGTGTTAAGATCATAAAAGCCAAGGAAAGGTGGAAGAATTGTTCCAGGTCAAAGGGGTCCTATGAATCATGACAACTAAATGCAACGTGTGATTCTGGACTGGATTTATTTATTTCTGTACAGGACATTTTTGGAACAATTGGCAAAACTTGAATGGTGTCTGAAGATAGGATGGTAGGGATGTGTTAATGTTAATTTTCTTATTTTGATGATTGCGCTATGGTTATGTAGAATGTCTTTGTTTTTAAATAGTAAATGTACTGTAGTACTCAGGGATAATGTGGTATGTCAGCAATTTAACCTCAGATGTTTCAGAAAAATATATTATACTGTTCTTGCATCTTACCTATTATTTTGAGATAGTTTTTTTAAAAATATTGAAAACAAAATACTAATTGAGCTACATTACAGAGAGAATGAGGAAAGAGAAACCAGACAAAGCAAATATAGACAACTCATTTGAGTAATACCACTGTCGTGGGACAGAGGGAAATATTGTTGGAGGAGCAGAATTCTAAAATTATATCTCTGTTTCTCATCTTTGTCCCTACACACTTTATTCATATTTACTTTCCTGCATTTGCCACCTTGCATTGCAAGTATTTTTATAGGCCCATTTCCATTACAGATTGTAAATTCCTTGTAGAAAATATCTGTGTTTTATATATCCCTTATGTGTAGCATAACACTTTGCGTATCATAATGTACTTATTAAATATCCAAATGATAGAAACATTTTCAAAAAAGCTGTGGTTTTTAATGAAACATGTGATGAGTAGTCTCCTTCCTAAACATGAAAGACAAAAGAAGTTGACTTTTAAGGAGAGGTAATTATAGTTATAACAAATAGATTTTGGGGTATAAAATACTGAAAAGGTTACTAAAATGTTTTACAGATAATTCTAGTTATTTTCTGGAAATCATCTGTTTTGTATAGATAAAAGAGAAAAGGGAACCAATGAGATACTGAGATAATTGAGCGTGTAAAATACTGTGATCATCTGTACACCAAAAGCATTCTTAAATGTGGAATTGTGCGTGAAATGTTCCTAGGCAGTATCTACAGAAAATGGGCTGGCTCTATCCCCATTCCCCAGGAAATCAACAATAAATCAGACCATTGGCAGATTTTCCATCACATCTCTGTGTAAACTAATTGCTTTTTTTTTTTTTTTTTAAGATAGAAGGAGAGTAGTTTAATAGTTTGGGAAGAAGTGGCCATAAGAGTTTCATATCCAGTCAAGATAGGATCAAGACAACTACTGACATTCCTATGTTAAATTTTTAGAGATGGAGTAAATTGGAGGCTTGTTTGTGTGAGGTTGTAATATACAGAGAGCTTCAATAGACACGAAGGGGAGACTAGCAAATCCAAAGCGTCATACCTAGAGTGATAATGTAATACATTTAATACATTTAGGCATAGATCACTTCAAGGGCCTGGCTTGTCTGGGTTACTCAGAGGAAAGAAAATGAAAGTGTGTATGCACAGGGGACAGGGATAGGAGGAGAAGGGATAGGAAGACGGGTAGATGGGAGAAGAGGCCAGGAGAGACGTAAACGTTGAAATAAAACATACGAGCTCGTGGAAACAAAAACAAGAAAAATCTTTGAAAAAATTATCTGTGTATGAAGTTATTTCCCTGTAGCATCTTTTATCTGGTCAAAGGGAATGAAAACATAAGCAGTTATTCACTGAATCAAACCAGTAATGGGAACACACGCACATTCCTAATTTTCGAGGGCAGCCCAAGTGACTAATTTGTGCCAAATCAACCTTCCCTGAATAATTGCCTCAACTCTTTTATTCATAGTTTGTATAAATGCAGCTTAATAGGGAATATTTGATAGACTAGAGTATTTATAATCATATAAAAACTCATGTTAGTAAACAAGGTCACTCTGTAAAGGTGATGAATCCTTGTATGACACATTTATCTGTTGGAAAATGGTGTCTTTACTGCTTAGAATTGTAGCAGTGTAGATTGGTGGTTTTATTTTTGGAGTATCAATTAGACAATCAATCAATTAGTATTTATTGAGCTTCTGCCCAGCACGTAGGGCATGCTCATCAAATTTGCAAATGACACAAATCTTGGAAGATGGTAAATACATTGATGACAGACATAGCGTCCAAAAAGATTTTGACAGCCTAGAGCAATGGGCTGAATCTAACAAGATGAAACATAACATGGATAAATATAAATTTCTGTCCTTGGGTCCATGAAACTAACTGCACATACACAGGATGGGGTGGAGGTGCTTTAGGCAGAGATGTAAAAAAGAAAAGACTTAGTATTTTAGTGAAAAGTGAGTTCAACTTAATAATTTGTCAGTTTTAGCTGTGTGATGCCATTGGCAAAAATCTAGCGTGCAATTTTGGATTATATTAAGGTGATAATCCTGTTTCAATTTGGCAAGCCAAATCACAAGTAGATATTGTAGTATTTCTGGAGCCACATTTTAAGAAGAGAGAGACCATGTCGTATTGAGAATACCACGTAAATGAAAGACATTTATCCTGAAGAAGATTTAGGAGAAAAACGACATCTTTCTTTACATCTGTGAGCTTCCACATGGAAAAGGGATTGGATTTCTTTGGGGTGACATCAATAGTTAGAGCTGGGCCTTATGAATTGAAATTATAAGGAGATATTTTTCAGTTTAATCATTTATATTGGTAAAAGTTGTTCAAAGATGAAAGGGTTCCCCAAGTGCACAGTTAAACTTCTGTATCCTCTGGGGTACCTGGGTGGCTCAGGCGGTTGAGCGTCCAACTTCTGCTCAGGTCAGGATCTTGTGGTTTGTGAGTTTGAGCCCCACGTCGGGCTCTGTGCTGACAGCTCAGAGCCTGGAGCCTGCTTCCGATTCTTTGTCTCCCTCTCTCTCTGCCCCTCCCCTGCTCTTGCTCTGTCTCTCTCAAAAATAAACAAAACACTTCTGTGTCCTCATTTTGGGGGTGGGACCACTGCAGGACAGTCTGAGAACTGAACAAGTAATGTGAGTATATACATTCAGCACAGTGTCAGGAAAATGACAAGTGATTATGTAGTTCATAGGGGTTGTTACCCTTCGTATTGTGGGAGATGTTTGACGTAAAACTGGAATCCTCACTGTGTGGAGTTACAGCAGAGAGACTCATGGATGGCTCTCACACAAGAGATGGCTGTAATTTCAAAATGCTAACTGGGTGTAACTGACTAACAAAAATTGGTTAAAACAGTCCGTGGAATCAGTCAACCTTCTATGTGACCTTGAATAATGTAACCTTTTTGTTTTCAATTCTCTGTGATTCTTTTTCAATAATTATTTGTGATCATTTTTTAAATAGAGGTAATAAACCTTCGTTGGATTGTTGTAAGGATAAAAAGGAAAAATACATATAAAAATTTTAATGCCCAACTTGCTAATTTTTCTATATGTGAACACTTTTATAGTACTGAAATAGTTGGTAAAGGGTTATTGGAAGATACAGGACTTGAGGTATATTTGGAAAAATACTAAAAATTTAGGGAGATGAAAGGAAGTAGCAAGGTTATTCCCATACAAAATAGCTTGAACAGAGCACAGAGATAGAAACAAGCATTGTGTGATCATAAGATAGGGAGGAGACCTCTCCGATTAGATGAGATTGACTGTTGGTAATTAGTTAGAAATAAAATTGGGATGGGATGAGTAAGAAAACCTCAGAAGAACTTTGGTTTCAGATAGTAAGCAAGAGGGACATTCCACATGTGCTTAGGTAAGGGAATAAAACATACGTGTGATACCTTTTATTTACTTTTAATTTTTTTAATGTTTATATTTGAGAGAGACAGAGTGCGAGCAGGGGAGGGGCAGAGAGAAAGGGAGACACAGAATCCGAAGCAGGCTCCAGGCTCTGAGCTGTCAGCACAGAGCCTGATGCCGGACTCAAACCCACAAACCGTGAGATCATGACCTGAGCTGAAGTCGGATGCTTAAATGACTGAGCCACCCAGGTGCCCCATTTTTTATTTTTAAAGTTTATTTGTTTAGAGAGAGAGAGTACGGGAGTATGCGTGCACACACGCACTTGCACACAAGTGGGGGAGGGGTAGAGAGGGAGAGAATCCTAAGCAGACTCCGCAATGTTAGTGCAGAGCCTGATGTGGGGCTCGATCTCACGAATCATGAGATTATGACCTGAGCTGAAGTCAAGAGTTGGTTGCTTAACTCACTGAGCCACCCAGGCACCCCCTGTACATGTGATATTTAAAAATAATCTTATGGAATTTTTAGAATAAATTGCCTTCCTTATGCTTAAAAAATTATAGATGGAATAGTAGAATCCTTTTTGCAAAGCCTTGTTTAACCTAGAAATAGAAATTCTATTTCAGGGAAATTTCTATTTCAGAAAGTCCAAGACATATTTCTTCCACAAAGTTTTCCCTTCAGATTCATATCCCAGTATTTTTTTTTTGTTTGATTTTTTTTTTTAGTATTCAAAATGATGATCTTTATATTTGTATCATCCATCATTATTTTTTGAGGGTGAATTTGAATTCAAGATATGTTGACAAATCACTTTCTATTAAATCTACAAAAGTATTATTCTAAATTCTTTTTAATTTTTTAATGTTTATTTTTGAGTGAAAGAAAGAGCATGAGTGGGGGAGGGGCAGAGAGAGGGAGACAGAATCTGAAGGAGGCTCCCCTCTCTGAGCTGTCCGCACAGAACCCGATGTGGGGCTCCAACTTATGGACCATGAGATCATGACCTGAGCTAAGTCAGATGCTTAACCGACTGAGCCACCCAGGCACCCCCATTCAAAATTCTTAAAATAGTTTTGTTTTAGGGGCCCCAATGTGGGTCAGTTGGTTAAGTATCTGACTCTTGATTTCGGCTCAGGCCATGATCTTACAGTTCATGAGTTTGAGCTCTGCATTGAATTCTGTGCTGGGTGTGGAGCCTGCTTAAGATTTTCCCCCTCTCCCTTTGCCCCTCCCTGGCTCCTGTGTGTGCACACTCTCATATGTGCTAGATCTGTCTCAGAGGGAAAAAAAAATTGCTTCAAAATGAAACCCTTTAAGAGAATGAAAGTGGTATTTCTGGGAGACCTGTTTGATGGTTTTGAAAAGACAAGTACCAAAGAAAAGGTCCAGAATCATATATATATCATATGTAAATGGATTAAGACCTAACTTCTCAAAGCAACTCTTTGAAATGGACAGCACTTTCTTCACTGCACTGAGTCAGAACTTAAAAACAACCATCATTGTTTATAGTGATGCACACACTAGTGCATTAAAATTATTCATACATACAAGGTCCTTGAGAGAAAGGGTGGTGACTTTATTTTTTTGGTATAATGTATAGGGGCACTTTGAGTACTGGGTTCAGGCTTTATTGAATTAAATTGAAATTAGAAAGATAGAGGCAGCAAGGAAAGTATTTCTCCGCTGAGGAAATCAGTGCAGGTGTTCTGCCTACTTCCAGCCTGAGTTGGGAGTTTCTTTGGATTTTTGGTAGCCAGCAGGAATAGAAAAGCAACAAAGATTTGGCATTTCAGTGGACCAGATGATTGACAATTAAGACACACCTGTCCAGGTGGACTTGATTGTATTTTTTTCTCGGTAGCTTCTCAGCTATTGTGTGACTTCCTGGAATTATACACTTCTCTGCTCAAGCAAGACAATGATCAGGTATTCTACTTAAAAAAATAATCTGATACACTCTTGTGCTCAAAGGAGTGAGTACAGAGTATCACAGGGACATGAATTTGGCCAAAAAGTTAATTAAAATAAAATATGAAGCCCTGAGAAAATGAAGGGGTGAGAATGACCTGCTCCCCTCTATCTTCTTTCTGGTGTGTTTTTTTAAATCTCTTATGAGGGGATTTAAGGGCTTTCTCCAGCTGCCACTGGCTTTGCCAATTCATTCCTTCATGCCACACCAATAAACATGTACAAACTCTTCCAATTCTCGAGGGGTGGAAAATGAGATAGGTGTGAAGTCTACTTCAGCAGAAGGCTTTCTTTTTCACAAATTAGAAATTCCACCACACATATTCCTATTCCTCCAGATAACTGGCAAGGGGATCATCAGAATGAGCTATTGCAAAGCGCTACCCTCGTCTTCACAGTTCTGGTGTGATGGGGCCCCAGACCAGAATTGCAAAATAGTTAAGAGAATCTTGGAATATAAAACATGGTACAGAACACCAAAGAAGATTTAATCTTATTTATAGAAAGGTGGTTGATAGGGGAGGGGACAACAGAAGAGAGTGGCTTGAGATCATCATTAATCATTTTGTAAGTACCAACAAAGTGAAAACATCCTTCCAGAATTCACTGCAAGTGACACTGAATCCTTCTCCTAAGCAAATATGCGATGAGTTGATAAAAAAGAGAAGGTCCTGAACTCTTGACTACAGATATAATACAGTGAATATAGAAAATCAAAAACATGCTTTCTATCTGACTCAAAATAAAGGTGCACTTAAACTTGTAAAAGACAACATTTTTATTTGAATGATATGACAGAACTGTCACAGGAGTGTTACCTGCTATAAAGAAAGCCTAAGAATTATTACCTTTATTAGACCAGTGACACTGAGATTTAGCCATACATTTCTAACTTCTGTCCCTCTACAGAGACAATTTTCTTTTCTTAAATAAACTGTCATGCTAGTGTTAATATATTGTTGGCTCTCTCATGCTCTGAGAATACTGCTGATATAAAACATGTATATGTTAGATTGGTAATAGTATCTTTAGTGTAGCTGAGTAGAACAAATGTGTTTCCCTCATGGCTGTGCTAATGTGATAAAGGAAAATTGGCTGTTCATCAGCTTTTGGCTGGGTAAAGACAGTAGAGATGGAACCACATTCTTTTTTATGCATTAATACCATCGAGAACTTTTCACTAGTTATATTTCATGTGCCTGCATGTTGCGCAAAGATGTTGTAAAACATGAGATAATGCTACAAATAACAAAGTAGAAAAGCCTGTATCTTTTATAATGATAACAGTCAAACACCAAATGACAGTAACAGGCTGTAAAAAATGGGCTGCAAAAAAAAAATGCAGCCCTACTACCCAGAAGAGAGGTATATATGCAGGCCCACAAGGAGTTGGCTTGTGTTTTTAGTTCTTTATGTCAAGGCTATGCTTTATAATTAAGTAAAATGTAACATGGGGTCAGTGGAGTTAAGGAAGTACCTGGTTTTTAATAAAAGCAGATGAAATAGTATGGAGAAAATCCATGTTGGATAACTTTGTGAAGAATTACTATTCCCAAGTAATTATGTTGTTAACTGTCAGGGTGGGTTGATTGGTTGGTTTGTTTGGAGAGAGAGGGCTGTTGAAAACAGTTCTTAAGACAGTCACTCATATAACGTTCTAAAGATGTTGGGGAATGGTTATTTTCATCAATTGTGAGGAAGTCTTAATAGGATAGCATTTGAATGCTATGATTGGATATATTTTTAATTAAAATGTTAGCATCTAACCTTTCACCTGCAAGATGACATATTTCTCTTTCTCTCTCCTTCCGCCACCCCCACCCCCATCCTCGTGTTTTGTTTGCCATTTCAGCTCCTTTGCTAGAGCACCAATGATTCCTTTTCCATTCAAGTTAAAAGCACTTGAACAGAACTGTTTGTAGAGGCTATCATTGATGTCAAATGGCTGATCATTTTATTCAGAAATACGTGCAATCATTGACAGTTTTGTATAAATCCCATCCATGAGGTTGTCTGCAGAACGGTTTGAGTTGGCTCTTCAGGGGTCACTGCACAGAAACAAAATTTCATAACTTTATCATTCTACAATTAGGATATAATTGAGGGGTCATCTAGCCACAACCCAGGAACAAATCTGGTTGGTCAAATGTTTTTTATAAAGTTTCACTGGAACACACCCATGCTAACTCACATATGTATTGTCTCTGGCTGCTTTCCTATTACAATAGCAGAGTTGAGCAGTTGTGACCTGGACCACTTGGAACACAAAATCAAATCACTTGGTTTGCAAATAGACAATATTTATCCTCTGACTGTTTATAGAAAAAGTTTGTTGATCCCTGATGTAGAGAGTTGGTAAGTTGTCTGAATAATTAGGCTAGAATATTCTTGTCAAATTTTTATATTCTGTATTGGGGAAGTACGGCTGAAAATCATCAACTATGGTACCAATACTAATACAGGAAATGTTTACAGGAAGTATTTTGTATTAGCAACTTAAATTCTATCTACAGGTTATACATTTTTGGCATAATTAGTTTTGAATATTTCTACCTTTTGTATTGAATTCTGTTTTTGCCAATTATTGTTATAACAAATTTAACTAGTATATAAAGAAATAGTATATTTTCAAAAAATTATGAAGGCATAGCAGTCAGTGCTGCTAAATATACGGGACAAAAAATTATGCATGTCTCTAAATACCATGGTACAAATCACAGCACAAAACTATAATATGTAGGTTCATATCTAGATCTATAAACATACAGATATATCACTGAGCCATTAAGATAAATTGTTTTCAGTCTTTCCAACTGAAGAAAGTAGTGAAGTAGGAAATTAACTTGAGAAAGACTGCTGAAATGTAGTTATGATAAAATGCAAGGTTATGTAATTAAAATAATAATGGTGATAATTTCTTGCAGGTGCATCAGACAAAAATCAGTTTCTTCATCAATGGTTTGGAGGAAGATAATACAGCATTTGATGCAAGGACTCTAAGTGGTTCAATTATAGATTTTGCCTCTGGTACTACTACACAAATAGGACAGAGTTTAAATGGTAAGATTCTGACTTCAGAAAATTACTTATTTTGTCTAATTACCAGATTGCTCAAGAAAGTGTCAAAAATAATTGTTTTAAATATCTAGGTGTATTTGTTTCTTAGCACTGCTGCAACAAATGAGCAGAACTGGGTAGGAGCTTAATAAAGCAGACATTTATCCTCCTCTTACAGTTCTAGAGCCCATAAGTCTGAAATCAGGGGTTCGCAGGGTTGGTTTTCTCTGGAGGTTCTGATTGGTTCTATGTCTCTCTTTCTCTTGGCTTCCAGTAGTCCTCAGCGTTCCTTGGCTTGTGGCTGCACAGCCCCCTTAGCCTCCAGGTTCACATGACCCTCTCGTCTGTGTTCTGTTCCCTTCTCTTCTCTTCTAAGAGAGCTTGTGGTTAGATGTAAGGCCCACCCTGATCCTATATGCCTTCCTCTCCAGATCCTTAATTACGTATGCAAAGACCCTATTTCCAAATATGGTCACAGTCACAGATTCCGGGGGGACACACCTTTTGGAGGGCACTTTTCAACCCACTATACTAGGGAAACTTTAAAATTAAGATGTACCTATTATGATCAAGTTTATTTCTTTTTTCTTTTTCTTTTAAATGTTTATTTATTTTGAGAGAGAGAGCGCACATGCAAGCATGAGCAGGGGAAGAGCAGAGAGACAGGGAGAGAGAGAATCCCAAGCAGGCTCTGCACTATCATTGGAGAGCCTGACATGGGGCTTGATCTCAGGAAACCATGAGATCATGATTTGAGCCCAGATCAAGAGTCAGAAGCTTAACCAACCGAGCCACCCTGGTGCCCCTGATCGATATTTACATAAGAACAATATGTGATAAACTATATTTTCTCAATCTCTTTTTTTGTTTGGATTTTAAAGTAGGGTTTAGAATATTAAATAGAAACTGAAATTTAATATTCAACACTAATACGCTAGATTTATGGTATTCATATCTTCCCATCCTAAAACAGGCCATAGAGGTTTAAAAGAATATATACTGCATCCTGAAAACAAAACCCAGAAATTGAATTTAGGATTAACTTGAAATAATTAGCACAATGGTTTATAAATTGCCTACACTTTAAAAATGGAACAATTATTTTATATTACTAAATAATGAATACTCATTATAAGAAAATCCAAACAATACACAACTCTCTGAAATAGAAAATATTTCAGTTTTCTACCTTCATAGATACAGTTAACTTTTTTATACCCTTCCAGAACTTTAGTACATATAGCTGGAGATATGGTTATAAAAATAATTTTCTAAAAATGAAATTATAATACATATGCTTTCTCTGAGGCCTCTAAAAATAAATACTTCCTCTCCAAATGTTATGGACAACATTCTATGTTAATATTCCTTCTCATTTAAAATGGCTGCATTATGCCCAGTTGTATAGCTGTAACAAAAACTTTTAAAACAAACTCCTAATAATGAGCATTTAGATTATTCCTAATATTTTGAGATTATTAGCAGTTATTTACTAGAAATCGCGATACATGCCTGTATTTCTATATCTCTGTTTCTAGATCTCTATTATACACACACACACATGTATACACCTACATACACATTTGAGCAACTGTCTGATTGCATAGTTCCTTAAGACTTTACACTTTGGTGTTAGTCTGCTTGAGTTCAAGTCCCAACTGCCCACTTACTAGCTACATGACCTGGAACAACTTTTAAATGACTCTAAACTGTAGTTAGCCCAAATTTATTTAATTTATGTACTTTTTAAGTTTGTATTTTAATTCCAGCTAGTTAATGCACAGTGTAATATTACTTTCAGGTGTAGAATGTAGTGATTCAATACCCAGTGCTCATCACAACAAGTGCACTCCTTAATCCTCATCACCTATTTAACCCATACCCTACCCCCACCCCTCTGGTAATCATCAGCTTGTTCTCTAGAATTCAGAGTCTGTTTCTTGATTTGTCTCTGTCTCTTATTATTATTTTTTTTTACCTTAGCTTGTTTGTTTCTTAAATTTCACATATGAGTTAAATTGTTTATTTATCTTTTTCTGACTGACTGACTTTTGCTTCAATTTCTACTCTCTAGTTCCATCCTTGTCATTGCAAATGGCAAGATTTCATTCCTTTTTATTGCTGAATAATATTCCTGTGTGTGTGTGTGTATGTATATTATATGTTATATTTTCTTTATCCCTTGATCAACCAATGGACCAGTGGACACTAGGGCTACTTCCAAATATTGGCTATTGTAAATAATGCCGCTATAAACATAGGGGTGTGTGTATCCTTTCGAATTAGTGTTCTTATATTCTTTTAGTTACTCTAAATTTGAAATGATGATGATGACATTACAGTCTCATTATGAAGATCAAACGAGGCTATGTATGAAAAACATTATTGTTTTTCCAGAATCTGGCACATTGTAGTTGCTGAAAACTTAATGGCATTCTTTGATCAACAGAAGTTCTTAATTTTAAGGAAGTCTAATTTACTAATTTTTCTTTTATACTTAACATTTTTATGTCCTATTGAGGAAATCTTTGCACACCCTGATATCATGGAGATATTATTTTTACATTTTATCTGAAAGTGTTATTATTTTACCTCTCAAATTTAGGTCTGTTTTCTATATGACTTTATTTTGGGTATGTTATGAGGTAGGGGGGGTCAAGATTCATTTTTTATTTCTCACTTGAATATCACCAGAACCATTTTCATTAAACAGATCATTTCTTCGCTCCCCTGCAGCGAGTGGTAACTGTCACAAATCATGTACCTGCATATGTGAAGATGGTTTGCTCCTGAGCTCTCTCTTTTGGTCCAATGATTTGTTTGCCTGTATTTGAGTCAAAACATTTAGTTTTCATAGTTGTCATTTTGTAAAAGCTTAAAATCTGAAAGCATTTACTTTTCCAACTTTTTTTCCTTTCAATATTGTCTTGTCTATTTATATGAATTTTAGAGGCAGTTTTGCAATTTTCACAAAATTCTGGGATTTAAATCATAAACTCAATTTTAGGAAAATGGGTATCTATATGATATCAGATCTTCTAATCCACAAACAAAATGTATTTCTTAATTTCTCTTAAAAATGTTGTTTGTTTGTTTGTTTATTATCTTGAGAGAGAGGGAGGGAGGGAGAGGATCCCAAGCAGGCTTTGTGCCACCAGTGCTGAGCCTGACCTCATGAATCACGAGATCATGACCTGAGCCAAGATCAAGAGTTGAGTCTGACATTTAACCAACTGAGCTACCCAGGCACCCCAATGTTGTTAGTTTTCTGTTCAGAAGTTTCACTCATTTGTAAGACTTAGTTCTATGTATTTTTTGGTTCTTTTTTCATCACTTATACTTACTATTGTTTCTGAACTTCATTTTCTAGTTTTGTTTTTATTCTATAAAAATACGATCAATTTTTATATTGACCTCAATTAAGTCCAGTGAAATTGCTAAATTTTAATTCTAATAGTGATACAATCCTGCCAGTTGCATATAGTAGATATAGTATAGCAGAGAGAGAGAGGGACCCAGTGCAAGTGAGGGAGGGGCAGAGAGAGAGGGAGACAGAATCCAAAGCAGGCTCCAGGCTCTGAGCTATCAGCACAGAGCCCGATGCGGGGCTTGAACCCATGAACCTCAAGATCATGACCTAAGCCGAAGCTGGATGCTCAACTAACTGAGCCACCCAGGTGTCCCAGATGTATATTTTTGATATTCAAAATAAATTCTAAAACTGTGTGGTTAAATTTCCTAGCTCTGGTGTCAAAAAACTTAGAATTGAATCCAATCCAGTTGTGTGCCTTTGATAAAAATATGTATCCTTTTAAAATCTCAGGTTTTAATCTATTAAAGGATGTTTTCATAAATAATTAATAGGACTGTAATAATAATTATATGGGATCATGTATGTGTAGAATATGTTGCTTATCATATAGTAAATGTTTAATGAGTGGCAGCTATTATTAACCTCTTTGAACACCTATGCTCTTATTGTAAGTAGGGATAACAATGTCTCTCCATAGAATTGTTGAGAAATCAGAAGACAAAGTGTCTGGACATAACTCTATTTAATTTGTATATGCTCTTCGATCAAGCTAAGCTTATGTGAAGACTTAATTGAAGGAAACTATATATTTAGAAACTTGGTGTGAGTAATTAGCGTATTGGAGAATTTTATAAAGTACCCTGCATGCAGAATTTCTTAATAAAACATTAAATCTTATGAGCCTTGTTTCAATATTTAATCCCCATTAGTACTTCTAAAAGTGTTTTATTGCACCAAATGTTGCTCAAAGTATTCGATAGTGCTATAAATTAGTCTGCTATGCACTGTGGGGCTGAAGTGACTTGCTTCTGCTCTTCTTCAGCATGCTAGATGTTGAATGAATGCTTCAAAAGGACACTGTGGACTGAATATGATATTTGTTATTAAGCTGTGTCAAAAGAAATTTAACTTCCGATGAGAAAACATATCATTGGAGGGGCGTCTGCGTGGCTCAGTCAGTTGAGTTCAGGTCATGATCTCATGGTCTGTGAGTTCGAACCCCACGTCGGGCTCTGTGCTGACAGCTCAGAGCCTGGAGCCTGCTTTGGATTCTGTGTCTCCCTCTCTCTCTGCCCCTGCCCTGCTCATGCGCTCGCTCTCTCTCTCTCTCTCAAAAATAAATAAACATTAAAAAAAGAAAAGAAAACATATCATTGGAAAGGGGTTTGTTTCAAATGTTACTTAATTTTTACTACAATTTTCTCCTTAAGATTTGGGCATCAGAATGCTACAAGGGAAAGGGTATTTTAAAATAATTTTTGTCTTTATTCTATCAATTTATAGGTACAGTTGTACCTACTGTATCTTTTCTCTAATTAGAGATGGCATGTAGACTGGCTCATTACTTCTGCCTAATGAGCCAGGCTCCATGCCACCTCTCTAATCAGAAAAGAGATAGGTACAGAATGTTCCCACGGACTTATTATAAATCATTTTCTTTCTCTCGCTTGCTCCTTTTTTTAATCAAAAAATTAAGTCACTGTCCTCCATACTTTTGTCCATATCCAAGATGGTTTCATTCAGGAGAGGTAATTGTGCAAGAGATTACTGTGAGCTGAATTAGGGGTGATCTCATGCAGTGCCGGGCTGGCTGTCTGTGCTTTGGAACAGACACTGCCTCAAATACAGGCATATCAAACGAAGGCCCATAGGAGAGCTAGATGTCTTTCCTCTCTTTCTCTGGTTGGGCTTAACTTGTTTCCCTGTTTCTGTACCGAGGAAGCAACAACTTTGCACGTGAGTGTTGGCTTGCTACAGAGCTTTTTTTAGTGGGGTCTCATATCTACCACAACTTTCTAGAAAAATATGTTGCCGATCACACTTTTCTTTTGCTGCAGGCCTTGTCTTTGCCTCCCCTAGGAAATTAATTAGTGACCACATGAATGCATTTCACTGACCCCTGTATACATATTAATGGAATATCTATACCTATAATGTATTGATGCTAATGAGATAACCTGATTTGGTTGAGTTGATTTTTTAATATACAAATAGAAACACTTTAGACCATCTCTATGAACCAATATGTATAAGTTCCTTCTTAGAACATTTTCTTCCAGTGCAGGTGTATTTCAATGCCTCTAGTTGGACATAAAACCTGGAGGAGTTACGGTAGCAGACATGTAATTATAAGAAGTCTTTAATATCACTGTGGTAATTAACTACAACGGCCCTCCAAATTTTGGGTTTAAAAACACAAAATTTTGTGAATCAAAACTTTTCGTGGCTACTTCTGAATTGTGGGAATTTCCATGTTATGCATTTATAAGTGTCTAGCACGTTCTTAAGAAATTAACTGGTAATTATAGAATCAATAAAGATTTGCCATTTCTATGTAAAAGTGAATGCACAGGGAGGAAAAAGATAACCATCTAAAGCTAACTCCAATGTCCTTTCCCTTCCATGTGTTCTGCTGTGTGTTGTGTATTAATTCATCTGCTTGTTTTTCATTCTTTAGTTGAAATACTACTTTTAATCTCTGCTGGTGTCCCATGAGTTAATATGTCTAACCTCACCTGGGTATAGAGGAAAGGAAAGGAAAATATTGAAACATCTGACATTTTTCTTTTGGTTGAGATTATGATAAATTTTTTCTGAGAGAATGTTGTTTGGAATTAGGGTAAAAAAAGAAATAAAAAAGTATAGAAATTGACTAATTAAGACAGGTTAATGGAATAGAAGAAGAGTATAGAAACAAGGCATATATAGGTATAGAGGGGTTTATTTAAAGGTTAAGTTGGTGTTTCAGATTGTCCTAGAGATTTCTCGCAATAAATCAGGACAATTGGCCAACTATGTTACAAAATAAAAAGATAAATTAAATGTATTCCTTCCAACTGTACAAAATAAAAACTGCAGATGAGTTAAAATTTAAATGCAAGGTATGTCATCGTGAGGTAGTAGAGGAAAATGAAAGCAAATGTTTCTTAATCCTGGCATATTGAAGACTTTTATTAGCATGATACCATGGCCAGAAACACTATAGGAAAATATTGAAAACATCTGACTAGTAAACTGAGAATTTAAAATTTAAACAATGCTTATCATTTTATGCTTAATTTGGCAAGGAATAAAAAAGAGATGATACTACTGTGGAAAGAGTTTAGGATAATCTGGCAAACTACAATAAGTAAAAATGTGGAGACTATTTAATCCAAGAATTCTACTTCCAGGATATATCTCAAGAATATAATTAGAGAAAACCTTAAATATGTACTCAAAAGTATTCATTGTAGAATTAAAGTAGCAAATAATTGGAACCAATTAAACATTTCAAAAGGGAATTGATTAAGTAAAGTTTAAATTATACTTAAATTGGAAAAATATGCAAAACTCAGAGAAAGGAAGTATGTCTATTTGTAGAGACAGAGGAGGAGGTTCGTGATGTGTTAGTACAAGAAAAAGCAAGAGTATGTAGTATAATACACTCTGAATTGAACATGGGTTGACAAAACACACATCTACATTGGACATTTAGGTTATTGGACATACAAATTACTATTGTTGTAATAATTAGTACCTAAGAAACAAGGCATGAGATTTAGAATAAGAAAGAATTGGGTTTGAATCCCAGCTCTACTTCTTAAAAGTCAGGTGATTTGGCAAAGAATTACACTTCTCGGGGCACCTGGGTGGCTCAGTCGGTTGAGCGTCCATCTTCAGCTCAGGTCATGATCTCACGGTTGGTGGGTTTGAGCCCCATGTTTGACTCTGTGCTGACAGTTCAGAGCCTGAAGCCTGCTTAGGATTCTGTGTCTCCCTCCCTCTCTCTCTCTCTCTCTCTCTACCCCTCCCCCACTCGTGCTGTCTCTCTCTCTCTCTCTCTCTCAAAAATAAAAGAACATTAAAAAAATTAAAAAAAAAGAATTTTACTTCTCAATCCAATTTCCTGATTTGTTTTCCTAATTTTTCTAATTTGTCATGTGTGTACATTTCAAGGTAATTTTAAAACTTACAAATAATATGGACATGGTTCATGAAAGGTACTTAATCAAATTTTGCCATGTTAAAGCTTATTGATTTTGTGAAACTTAAGTATTTTTAAATGATGGTCATAAACTGTATCAATTTTTTTGGCTCAGAGTCAAAATTTTCCTGGGGTGAGGAGGGAAGAATGTTAAATTTTGAGTAATGATGTGCTAGATGTTTGAAAGTACTTTGTGTATGTAAACCCCATGAAATAATTTCTTTTTCTCTTTAAAGATTAACCCTTTCTGGTATGTGTCATTGTTTCCTGAAACTCCTGTATTCCATCTGGTGTTAACTTATCTTCAGCCTGAAGTGCTTCCTTTTCCATTGCTCACGATTCAGTCTGGGAGAAACAAACTCAACTTTTAAAAATGTCTTTAATTTATCTCTGTTTTTGAAGGATATTTTCACTGGTTCCATTTACAGGAATTCCAAATTGATAATTGTTAATGTTTTCCCAACACTTTAAAGAATTATAATTTATTGTCTTCTGCCCTTCATTTTTTTCTGACGAGAAGTCAAGCCGTCATTCATATCAATGTTCGCTTGAATGTGGTAGGTTGTTTTTCCCTTGCTGCTTTTAAGGTTTTCTCTTGGATGTTAACAGTTGAACTAAGTAGTGCCTATGTGTAGTTTTTATTATGTTTACCCTGGTTGAGGTTTGATCATACTCTTGGATGTGTGAAGTGATGTTTTCATTACTTTCAGATGTTCTTGATAACCATCTCTTAAAAATTTTCTTTCTTGTTTTTCCATTTTCCTTCTTTTTCTCTAGGACTTCAGTTACAATTATTTTAGAGCACTGGATATCATCCCACAGATCCTGAGCACTTTTTCCCCATACTCTTTTCTTTTGGTGTTTCTCTTTGCATATTTTCCATGGACCTGCCTTGAAATGCACTGATCATTTTCTCTGTTTTATTTAGGTTGCTGTTAAGCTTATGTAGAAAAGTCTTCATTCTTAATCTCATACTTTTCATTTCCAGCATTCCTATTTGGGTACTTTTTGGTAGATGTGATCTCTCTACTCAGATTTCCCCCATCCATTCGCACATGTTGTCAGTCACCACTTCCACTAGATCTTTTAGTATTTTTGTCTTAGGTATTTTCATATCCTTATTTAATAACTAATGTCTGGGCCATATCTGCATCACCTCCTATTAATGGTTTCCTGTCTTTACAATGGGCCACATTTTCTTCCTCATGTGTCTATAAATATTGTGTACTAGACATTGTATATAGGTTTGGAAAGACAGAAATGAATAATATTTACCTCTAGAGGAAAGAGCACTCTATCAGGCTGAGAGAGAGAGAGAGAGAGAGAGAGAGAGAGCGTGTTGGGGGGTTGTTGAGGAAAGTGAGTAGGAGAAGAATAACGTCAAACTGATTTGAAGTTGATCTGGATGTGGGCTTTATTACAGTTTCAATGTTATGTCATTTACCACTGGTTTCAGATGTTTGAGGATAGAATCGGGCTGGGTGCAGACTCACTGTGTGCTTGGGCCCTTTGGAATTCTAAGCTGTCGTTCCAGGGTACTATGGCTGACTCTCCCACCTCTTGCTTCTCTGTTAGGGAGACCAGCAGTCCTGGGTCTCATCTCTCCTATGAAAGGCTTGTACCTTTGTAGAATTTAATTTGTTTAGATTTCTTTGTGTCCTCTACTTTCTCAGGGGTTAAAAATGATTTTATAGTTTTCCTGGCATAATTTGGTTGTTGGGTTGATAGTAAAGTGATGGTCTCTTGCATCTGTCCATGTCTTAATCCGAAGATGAAGACCAACCAATATTGTAACATCTAATCTGTGCCTCTTTTCTTTCTTTGTCCAACTCTCTGCTTTAACTCTGCTGTCTGCTAGGCTGTCTCAGCGATGGCCAGTCTCTGGCTGTCTGGACCTAGAAGGATTATTATTTGGCCTCAAGGATTATTTTTGTGGAATTTAGGCATTCACCTTGTAGTTATCTCTTATAACTTTTTCTGGAGTAATTTTTGGCCTTTTGGGATCCTAACTGTACCTCTGGCTTTTTAAACTTTTAACGTGTTTTTTTGTTTTTTATTTATTTTGGTTTTCCCAAAATCTATTCACTGCCAGTATTTGAAGCTGAAAGGTAGTGACAATTCCTCACTTTTTTTTTATTGTTACTTTTCACGTCTGTGCCTCCTAGAGCTCCCTTTGTCCAGAAGCAGTATTTTAATCAGTTTGTATAGCATATAAATATTGTGCATTTCCTTTTTCTGTCAGATATATGCTAATATTTATCAACTTGCACCCTCTGGTGCCCTGAATCCAGCCATTCTTCAACACCTCTGGGATGTTTAATCAATTTACTGAAACAACTTTCCCCTGTCTCTCACTCCCTTGTTGCGTTCTGTCCCTTCTTATTGAGCTTAAGTATCATGGTCAAATATTAGAATCACTTCCTTGCACACACCTTGACTCCTTTGCTTTTTATTTTTCCTCACTTGCTAGTATTACCATGGCAATACCCTGGATTGGTTAAATAGACCCAATCAGGATGACTTGTGCCACCTAACATTTATGACCATAAACCTCCTATGTGCCCATGATGCTGCCCTAGGTTCATTCCGTATTTCCCTTACGCATTCACGTTCTGCCTTTGGGTAACTGTGTACACGTTTTGTTCTGTCCTTAAATTTACTTCTTATCCTGACCCTCCGCTGATGATAATACCTTCCAGTTCACGAGGAAATTAAAACAAGTAATAAAATAACTACTATAAATTCCCACTGCTGTATTTATCCACCTCTGTCATATAATCTAGATCTTATCAAGGTAATTTTCACAGCATTTTTCCCCATTTGCTCCTGTAGCTTGTTTTCTAGTGTTTTGGAACTTCTCTAGTATTAATGGAACATGTCAAGGACATACAGATATGGTATGATTCTTCCATTAAATTTTTTTCTTAACTCCCACATCCTCCACCAGAGTAAGTGTTTTGTTTTGTTTCTTTGTTCCTCTTTTTAAGCAAAACTTCCTCCTTGTTTTGTCAGTGATAGCACTCTTTCTTTTCCAGTTCTACTGTCTACAGTCAGGCTTTAGCTCACCACAACATTTAAATTATACTTGTCAAATCTCTGCTGACCTTCACGTCATAAATCTGATAGTTAATTTCACATCTTTATCCCGTTTGACCCATCAACATCACTGAAAAGAGTTGAGATCACTCCTTCCTTGTATACTTTCTTCACTTGGTGTCTAAGACCACATTATCTCCCGGTTTGTCCCTGAATTTCTAGTTGCTGTGTCTCAATTTGATTTCCTGGTTCCTGTTTATCCACTTGGCTTTCTTAACATTGGTACTCTAGGACTCACACCTTGGTTCTGTTTCCATGTCTGTAGACATGCACTCCCTTAAACATCACCTCCCACTTCAAAGTTTTAAATACCGTCTAAGTGGCTTAAATTCTAAATTGAAATCTATCTTCTTTCCTCGTTCCCCCAGCCTCTTTCCTAAATTCCAGAATGCTACATCAGACTATCTAAAATCTCCATTTGGATGCTTAATTTATATCTCATTTTTTTCCAAAACTGAAATTTGGATGTTTTAGACCTCTTACTTTGATACACATACTATTTCTTCTATAATCCTCCCCATTTCAGGTAAGTGCAGTTTCATTTTCCACTATTTCAGAAGGAAAGATTGGAGTCCTTGCCAGTTCTTCTCACATTTGACATATGTATCAGAAGAGTCCTGTGGATGTTACCTTCAAAATATGTCCAGATTTTGATTCCAACTCACACTCGCTCTAGAGATACCCCAGTCCAGGGCATGGTTGCTGCTCTTGCGTGGATTAATGCAAAGTCTTTTAACTGCCTCCACCCTGCCATCCACTTTTTTCTCAACACAATAGCCAGGATTGTTCCGTTACTCATGAGTCAGATCATGTTACTTCTGTGTTCAAAATGCTTTATTATTTTCCTACCTCACTAGAGTGAAAGCCACCATTTTTATGATGGCCTATAAGACCTACATGATCTGACTACAGTTATTTCTCCGGCGTTACTATTGCTACCATTTCTTTTTCTCACTTTGTTTCACCCAAACTGGCCTTTTTGCTGTTGTTTGAATATGCGAAGCCCACTTCTGTCTTAGGGTCTTTTCCATATTCACTGTTCCTTTAGACTGGAAGTCTATACCTTCAGATTTCCATAGTGCTGACTCCCTCTCTTTGGGTCTGCTCAAATATTGCCTTCTTAATAACCCTCCAGTTCCCCACGTTTTGCCCCTCATTATGCTGCTTTTTTTTCTCTTCATGGAACTTACCATTTTAACTTAGTATATGAGTTACTTAGTATTTTTATTGTATACATACGTTTTCCCTTCTAGAATATAAATTCTGGGATTTTTTTTGTTTGTTTACATTGTTCTCTGATGTATCCCTAGAGCCTGGAAGATTGCCTGTCACATGATAGCCATTCAATAAATATTTGCTGTTTGCTCAACAAGTGGATGAAGTGAGAGGATCTGAAGGGTAGAGTATATGGATATAGCTAAAATTAGTTTGTCAGCCTCACCTCTCTGGCAGTGTTCCAGATGTGATTTCTAATGGACTTGCTCTGTGAGGATGGAAAATGTTACAAAGAAGTAGTTGAGCAGATACTGGTGATTAAAGGAGAAGAAGTCAAAGGTGTATCATAAAGAGAAATAGGGATGTTGGGATTTTGTGTGTATATGTGTGCATATATGAGGTGGAGAGGAGAGCGGAGAAGAAGAAAAGGAGAGAAAGGTTAATGCAGGGGAGGAACTGAGGGAAAGGAGAGTGAGCTTAAGGGAATTAATGTTGATTATTTGAGGTAGAAATGGAATAGCCAAGTAGAAATGGCAAATTGTCGTTTGAGACAGGAGACTGGGTTTGAGGACTGATTTAGGGTTAGTGATATGGAGATAAGAATATTCCTTATAGAGGTTATTTTTGAAGTTCTAGAAGCAGATAAAATTATTGGAGGAGAGAAAACTAGAAAAAAAGAGTATGGAGCTACAGATAGAGGGTTGGGAGATGGGGGTAAAGATTAGAGGCACCCAAGGAGCTTCAGAAGTATCCCAAGGGTTAGGATATTAGAAGACAAATGATGATGATTTCAAGATGTTCTTCAATAATACCAAACACCAGAATACTAAGGAGAAGTTATAAGACTGAAAATCACACCTAGGTTGGCCATCAAGAGTATACTTTCAGTCTAGTGATAGAGAAAAGGGAATGTAGATCACTTAAAATGAGACTAAATGGTAAGGAAAAGGAGACTTTGGGTGTAGATATTGCAGAAAACTGGTTCTGAAAAGAAGAAAAGGAATTGGATGAAATTAGCATAATATAAGGTTCTGTTCTCTGTTCTCTGATTCAATTACTCTTCACTATTTTGTGGCCATCCTTTGATTCTTCAGGATAACAGCTTTCTTTTCACTGATTTAAATAATGATTCTGGAGGTAAATTTTCAAACTTTCCTTCATTCAAGAAATTTTATAATACTGTATGTATTGTACAATTGTATAATAATACCTGTATTAATTGTATATGACTGTACATTAAATGCTTATGTTTTTTATTGTCTGCAATGATAGCTTCATTTGGAGCTTTATTTCCTTCTTATGGTTACATGATAATTGGAGTATATTTTCATTCTTTTCTCTTGATGCCTAAAAACAACAATAACAGTAACAACAAAACCAGAAAACACACTCTAGGTTTTTTTCTTGGCATGAAGCCCTCACCATTTTGAGCACTTAAAAAAATGAGCAAGATTGACTCTATTCTAGAACCATCATATTTTGAAGTTCTAGATTTTTATGATTTATTTTAAGATTTGTTGTAGAAAAAGTGTTTTCTTTAGTGTCACAATGAAGTAAATAGAAATCAGGTAATTAACCTATCTCTTCATGCATACCTTTAATTTCAATTTGAATTCCTGATAGAAATGATGAAAGGCAATTAGCTAAGTCTTTGTTAAAAGGAGATATATTAGCTTTTATTTTACTGCATTGAGATTTTGTTCTTTACATGTGAATCTATTAATGGTATTGTCAAAATGCTCAGTCTTTAAGCTCTGTTTTTTTTTTTAAAGGAGGATTCTGTTTGATATCATGTTAGATATTATTTCCAAAAAGAAATTCAGTAATTATCTTTAGTTCTTTTAACCTATGGGTAGATGTCTCTAAAACTACCTATGCTAATTATCATACTTCTATTTCTAAAACTTTTGGTTCACAAGGGACAGATCTAATCTTACTAACTTCACATTGTTATTACTATTTATTTGACTTTAACATTTATAGCAACATCTAACCTTCTAAAATAATTTAGAAATACCCCCACTTTCTTTATGTCAGTGATTTCCCAGGCAATGGACATGTGAAATTGAAATTTCAAAATGTATTTAAGCAATTTTTAAAGATTCTTAAAGATCTCCTTTCCTGTTACGCATTTACATTTATCATTCTCATGTATATTTGTATGATTTTGTTATAAGGTTGACTCATATAAAATTGCCATTTTTTACATTAAAAATGGCCAAATATTGGCTATTTCAGATGGTTAAACCTAATATATAGGTAAGTATCCTTAAATAACATAATATATGCTATTATCTTCATGTTAAAATGTACAGAATGGCTTCTTAGTGTATTTTCAACTTGGTGCTTGCACAAAAATGGGGAATTATTTGAGATCTGGTTCATTCCTTGTAGTTGTGTTATTCATATCCCATTATATGAACAAAAGCATTTATTTGTTCCCAAGTTGAGAATTAGTTTTATCTCATTTTATAATTTATAAAATTCTATAATTTTAAATTTCTCCTCGGACACATTCATCTTTCTTCCCTTCTATTCTGTAAAATGTATATTATTCTTGCTTAATTGCCCTAGCTGATATGCCCAGAACACTGTTGAATAGAAGGGGCAAGAGTGGACATTAGTGTCTTGTTCCTGATTGCAGGGGGAAAACATTTAGTTTCTCACCACAAAGTGTAATGCTAACTGTAGGTTTTTATAAATGTTCTTTATCCAATGAGGAATGCCAGAGTCCAGCTCCAGCAGGTCCAGGGGTTCCCGAAGGATGAACAGCAGCAGCGAAAAGGTGAAAATAAAACAAAAATAAAATGGACACAGACAACAGCAGTGTGTTAGACTGGCCGCTTTATTGTAGCAAGCGTGGCATTATATTTGTTAGCAAATTCCTGGTAGCGTGCGTTATCTATGTTTCTCGGCATTACCTAATTCTAAAAATGTTCCTTTGTGTGATCACCCATAAAGGAACAACATAGTTATTTTCTAGTAACATTCCCTCCTACCCTTTCAAGGTCATCTAGCTCTCAACACCTCAAGTGGAATGTTTTACAAGGACATGACTTCTTAATTGTTCCTTTGTGCCATCTGTGGTACAAGGGACAAGAATATTCGCTTTGGTCTGGGGTGCGGGGAGGGAGCCAAGAGGGCCCTGGGAGCCCACGCCCTATGTGCTCCCAGAGAGACAATGTATACCTAGGAACTAATGAACCATTCTGTACCTTAACCCACCAGGTCCAGTTATCATCTGGAATGCCTCCTGGGGGCCAAATGGGCCTAGGGGTTGGAGTAATTTGTATCCATAGATACATTCCTTTGTTGCCGGAGTGGGGATTTCGAACCCATTTGTCCCCCTCCTTGGCTGGGAAATATATGGGGCTATCCTCCCTTTAGGTAGAGGAGTGTTTATAGGGGGCGGCAAGGGCTGGATGTAGGGCCGCATAATTTCCTGTGGACTCTTATTTCTTTCCCCAATGGTTCTTTTCCCGGGGGGCCCGTTGTGGGCAATTCCCCAACTGGCAATTCCCCAGGTACTTTCATTGATGGGGGGCTGCCCTGACCAACGCGAAGGCCAAATTACATACAAGCAGGAGTACAAGAAGCTTCACTGTCGGTGGGCCGCCAGGCCATCCCAATCGGTCCGCCGCCCGGGCGCTGCCATCAGGCTGGTTGGATAGCTTGGCATCCAGCAGAGGAACTTCCCTTCTTTCATAGCTTGTTTTTATAATGAAATAGGTTTGGAATTTGGCAAATGCCTTTCCTGAATCTATGAAGATGATCATTTGTTTTTTATCCTTTATTCTATCAATATTATGCATTATTCAATATTCACATATTGGACCAGCCTTGTATCTCTGGAATAAATCTCAGTTGCTTATGGTATATAATCTTTTTATTTATGGTGTTTGATTTAGTTTACTAGTGTTCTGTTGAAGATTTTACCTCTATATTCATAAAACATATTAATCTGTAACTTTCTTATGATGTCTTTATTGGTTTTGGTATCAGGATGAGATGATTTTATGAATCTATGAATTCTGATTCAGTCTATGAATGAATTGAGAAGTGTTTCTTCCACTTCTATTTCTTTTGGAAGAACTTGTGAGGGACTGGAGTTATTCCTTGTTTAAATGTTTAGAAGAATCCACCAGTTGAAAGCATGCGGTCCTGGATTTTCTTTGTGTGTAGTTGTTTTTATTATTAATTTATTCTCTTTGCTTATTAAAACTACTCAGAATGCCTATTTCTTCTTGAGTCAGTTTCAGTAGTTTGTACCTTTTGTGGAATTTGTTCATCTTATCAAGATTATCTAATCGTTAGTAAACAGTTTACAGAATTATCTTACAATCTTTCATGTCCGTAAGATCATTTGTAATGTTCCTTCTTTCATTCCTGATTTGACTTTTCTGTCCTTTGTTTACCCCATTTCCATTTAATGTAATTATTGATAAGGTAGTTGAAATGTCACTTTGCTATTTGTTTTCTATATGTCCTTTTTGTTCCTCTATTTCTCCATTAATATCTTCTTTTGTGTTAATATGTTTTAGTATACCATTTTAACCTCCTCGTCATTTTTTTTTACTATTTGTTATTTTGTTAGTAGTTTCCCAGGGTATTAAAATTAACATAATCTAGTTTTCATTAATACCAACTTCTTTTTTTTTTAAGTTTACATATTTTGAGAGAGAAAGACAGCATGAGCAGAGGTGGAGCAGAGAGTGTGGTAGAATGAATTCTAAGAGGCTTTAACTCACAAACTGTGAGATCATGATTTGAGCAAGATTGAGAGTAAGACTCTTAACTTACTGAGCCACCCAGGCACCCCAATACCAAATTAATTTCGATAGTATACAAAAACTTTGTATCTATTTAGTTTTTTTCCCTCCCCCTTGTTATTGTCATTCAAATTATGGTGTTAGATGTCCGTCAACACAGAATTATAATTATTGTATTATGCAGTTGTTTTTTTAAATCAGGAGAGAAAGTATTATAAATAAAAATGCATTTATATTATCTTATATATTTATATTTGTAGTTACTTTACAGGGGCTCTTTATTTCTTCAGGTACATTAGAGTTATTGTTTAGTGTCTTTTTATTTCAACATAAAAGTTTACTTTAGTAATTTATATGAAGCATGTCTACTAGTCACAATTCTCTCCAATTTTGTTTATCTGGGAATGTTTTAATCTGTCCTTCATTTTTGAAGAATAGTTTTCCTGGAGAGAATATTTGGTTGGCAATATTTTTTCTTTCAGTGCCCTAAATATGTCATCCCGCTGCCTTCTGGCCTCCATGGTTTCTGATTAAAATTATGTTGTTAATCTTATTGAACATACTTTGTATCAGATGGGTCATTTCTCTCTTGCTGCTTTCATGATTTTCTCTTTGTCTTCCAACAGTCTGATAATAATATCTCTAGGTGTAGATCTTTTTGAATTTATCCTTCTTTGAGTTCATTGAGCTTCTTGGATGTGTAGGTAATGGTATTCATCAAATCTGAAAAAGTTTTAGTAATTTTTTAAAAATATTTTTTCTGCTCTTTTTTCTGTATCTTTTCTTGGGATTCCTATTATACTTATGTTGGTACACTTGATGGTGTCTCAGTTTTCTGAGGCTCTGTTTATTTTTCTGCATTACTTTTTCCTTCTTCCTCAGACTGAATAACCTAATTTGACCTATCTTCATGTTCATCAATTCCTTCTTCTGCCATTTGTATCTACTATTGAACTCCTCTAGTGAATTTTTATTTTCACAATTTGTCTCCTTACTCATATTCTCTATTTGCTGAGGCACCATTTTCATCCTTTCTTTAGTTTTTTGAGCAACTATTTAAAATAGTTGATTTAAAGTCTTTGTCTGCTAAGTTTAATGTATGGACTGACAATTGACCAAGTTTCTATGACTGCTTTTCCTTCCACTCTGTATCAACCTGTTAACCATAGTTTCTTTTGTTGTTGTTTTTGCACGTGTCACTTTTTTTGTTAAAAACTGGATGTTTAAATAATATAGCAAATCTGGAAATCATTCTTCCCTTTCTCATGTTTTTTTATGCTTCTGTTTATTGCTGCTTTCTTGTTTAGTGACTGACCTGATTTACATACAGTCTATATTATTGTCACATGTGGGCACTGATTCCTGTGTTCAGTTAACTTAGTGCTCAGCTAAATGTTTGAAGAGAGAATTTCTTAAATTCCTAGAATGAATAAGTTTTTCAGTCTTGGCTTAAAGCTCTGTATTTGTGTTAAAGTGTGCCTCTAATGTTTAAACAGATAAGCTGTCTTCTTTAGTCACCACTACCTGCTTGTGCAGAGCCAGAATGTCAAGCAGAGGTGAGAACTTAGGTTCTTCTCAGGTTTCTCTTGAGCATGCACATAGGCTTTATATGTGCATGGCATTCTAGATTTCCAGTAATATTTCAGAGCTTTGCAAAACTCCCTATGGACATTTATGCTTCAGCTTTTCTATTTAACTTTTTTGCTTTGTTTGTTGTTTACCCAACTATTATCTCTACCTCAGGCAACTGCGATGGTAAGCAGTTGCTACTGATTATTTCCAACAAACATCCATAGAGAAATGACTGTTTCCACTGGGCAAGCTCTGAGTCTGTTCAAGTCTTGCTCATGGGCTTTCTAAGGTATTGTCAGACAGACTAAATTTTCTGAGGTTGGAGCTTTGTAAGAACTCCAATTTCATTCTGATTTCTCCAGTGGCTGCTAGGCTGCTGTTTCTCACTGTTATCGTGGATATTTATTTTCAAGGTTACCACTGAGTGGCAGAGAGGAGGATGGGAACAGAGAAAGTTAAAATGCCAACCCCCCCCCCCCCAAAACATGCAATTCTTACTGATGTTCAGAGATTAAAAATAAAACCTCCCTGGATTGTGGCAGAGTTTTGGTTAATTTACAGAGTCCCAGAGAAGTTGTTTTGACACTCTTTGCTAGAGTTTTCATTGCTTTTATGGAAGAGAGAATTTTCAGTTGTTCTTTCTCTGCCATTCATAATGACATCCTGTAATTTCTCTCATCATTGTTTTGCATTTTTCTCCCTACAGACACTGTCATGTTATGTTAGATTTATAACTAGTGTTTCATGTTTTGTGGCTAATACAAATCATACTTAAAAAATTTATTTTCAGTGTTTCATCACTAGTATATAAGAATTGAATTGACTTTTATATATTTAACTTGTATCATATAAAATTGCTAAGCTCACTTTTTCTAGTAGCTTTTATGTAGATTCACTGGAATTCTTTAAGTAGACACTCCTATTATCCACAAATAGGGGCAGTTTTATTTCTTCCTTTCCAGTGGCTGTGACATTTATTAATTTAGGTTTTTTGAAAACCTATTTTTACCCTGATTTATATATTAAATTACTTACACTGTTCCCATTTATCTAATTTTGCTATGCCACCTGTTATAATGTGGATGTACTGCCTTTTCCCAGTCATTATCTGTTTTCTGAGTAGACAATTATGAGATCTTTCCGGTATGAGTCTGTTTCCCTGACCCATTTATATTATTTAGACATATTTTGGCCATATGAATATTTTTTCAAAGAAGAATCTTTTTATAGACTATTTATTCCAGTGAATATCTACTGTTAAGGAATTGGCAACTAGGAAAGGAAGGAGTAAAATCCATCTTAATCCTCAAAATATTTTACGATATTTCCCACTGAAACCAAAATCATAATTCTCTTATTTAGAATGGATAATTCACATTAACTATAGGTATTTAGAGAATTTTTTCTCACTTCTTGCTTTGGATATTTTTTTCAAATATGAATTCTTCAGTAGAGGATGTGATTTTTCTATGTTCAGACTCCAAAATTTACAACTAAAATGGTTTTTAAAGGTCATAAAACACAGCCCCTTTATTTTATAGATGATAAAATATATTTTATTATTCCTCTGCAGAAGAGCTTCCCTTTAACTATTATTAAAATATAGGAAGTTAATTCTAATTTATCAGTATTGAAATGTACACCTCCACTTCTACACCCTGGTCTGACTACTATCATCTTTCACTTGGATTACTATAATAGCTTAACTGGTCTCACTACCTGTACCCTTGTCCTCTCCATTCTAGTCTTAACACTTTTGAATAAACCTGAGATCATGTCAGTCCTCTCCTCTAAACCCTCCAGTGTCTTCCTATTTCATTCAGAATAAAAATCAAAGTCTTTACAGTAGGTTTGCAAGGCTTTTAATGACTGAACCCCTTTCCCCCCAGCCAGTTACTTGTCTGACCTAATCTTCCAATAGCCTCCCCTCTATTATTCTGCTCCTGGATGCTGGCTCCTTGCAGTTCCTCTCACATGCCAAGCATACTGCCTTAGGGGTCTGTGCACTCATTGGCTCCTGTCTGGAATATTTTGCCCCTAGATATATGAATGATTCATTCCCTTTCTCCTGTCAATACCACATTCTCAATGAGGCCTCTCTTGAACATACCATCCAAATTAAAACTCCAGTCTATGCTTTCCAAGCTTCTCTAATTTCCCCAAATTTTCATAGCATTTATCATGTTCTAGTGTACTATGTAAATTACTCATGTATTATGCTCATCTAGCTGCTTAAATGCAAGCTCCATAAAATAAGTTTTTGGGGTTTTGCGCCTATCTTGTGAACTGATATATCCCTGGAACCTGTGAAAGTGCCTAACACATAATAGGCAATCAGTAAATACTTGTTGAATGAATGAATGCATAAAAGAGTACAGCCACCTTGACAATTTAAAACCATGATTCTGGCTTTGACAAAATCAAAACATTCATTATTTTTGCTTTCAGTTAGATTAGGCCTTTGAAAATCACAAATGATTATCTCATATTTTTTATGATCTGTATTTTCTGGGTTATTTGAGATAAAACATTCAACAGTGGGGCACTTTTAAATTCAGGATGTGGAACTACAGCAAGGGTTATATAGCGGAGGCTAGGGAGATAAGGGTTGGATGTGGTTTGAGTGTGAAGAGGTGAAGGTAAAGAAATAAACAGAAGGTAGATCCAGCTTCCTTCATTTAGGAAGACAATATTCATTACCTCTTATCTCAGAAAGACAATTAATACCATGAGTAGTTTTTTTCTGTTTGTCTTCACCACTCCCCTACCAAAACACACAAGCATACGATAAGTTAGCCATATTCATGCCTGTTCCTCCCATCTTTCCTCCTATCTTCAAGAAAGGCATATCCTTCCTCTGCCATTCCCTACTTTGCTTAACTTTAGGTCTTAGATCCAGATCAATTTATCAAGTTTTCTGGATGGCCACTTCACCTATGAACAAATTATTGTATTTTCTTATTTCTTTCAATTACACATTTTAAAGCAAACTGTGTTGGAATTCTAAAAATTTGTGCAGACTTTTATAGTATTTTCTTGTTTTGTCTTCATAACACCAATTTAATAAATAGTTTGCACTTGTTTCTGGACAGATAGGATAGATCAACTCTCCTTACTGAAAAGTCAGAGCAGGAGGCTGTGTAGTCCACCTTCTTCCTGTGGACCTCAGGTTGTGGGGTACGTGAAAGACCGAGACAGAGGGGTGGAGAGGGAAAGTCCATAAACATAGTTTTTTCTTAAAGTATATTGTTTGAAAATATTTATATTTATGAAATAATATTAATAGATAAAATATTCTTGATTACTTTCTTAAATGTCCTTTACAATATATATCTATATATATGTATATATGCATGTGCACACAAACATGTGCGCACAAACACATATACACACACGTGCACATATACATTTACACAGACACATACTCATGCCAGATGTCACCCTCTTTGCTCATTCATCTTCTCCTGCTTCTGAGATCAATATCTCAGACTATTCGGTGTGCTAATTCTACTCGACATCTTTTATTCATCAGATATATCCTTACCCTGCCCCAGTTTCTTCCATATCACCACCAAGGAGCTGCAACAAAGATAGATCAAATATTCTTTAAAACTCTTATCAAGACAAAAGGACAATAGCTTAAAAACAAACACACTGGGGCACCTGGGTGACTCGGTCGGTTGAGCATCCGATTCTTGATTTCAGCTCAGGTTATGATCCCAGGGTTGTGGGACCAAATCCTGCATCTGGCTCAACACTGGGCATGGAGCTTGCTTAAGATTCTCTCTCTGTCTCTGTCTCTGTCTCTCTTTCTCCCCTCCCTCTCTGCCCCTCCCCCAGTTGCACTCTCTCTATCTCTCAAGTAAACGAACTTTTGAGGAAATGGTCATTTGGTAAGTTGGCCATTGCCCTAAATTTAATTTCCCTAAAAAATAATTATTGAATTGGCACAATAAGGTAGATCACATCCCCTCTTCTGTTCCCATGATCCAGACTCTGGCTAGAATTATTCAATTTAATCAAATTTTCCTCATTATTAGAAGCATAATAACAAACCCGAGAGGTGGTAGGTTTTTTTGTTTGTTTGTTTTTTGTTTTTTTAGGTTTTTCTGTTCCCATTCTCTTGGGCTTACCTGTTATTAAATTCTAAATAAATATTTGCTAAATGAATTAATGAAGCAATGTGTGATTTAAGGTTGATATCTACCTACACCTTGAAAGTTCACCTAATTCAATGCAGAGTGGACTTTGAATCTGGCTTGTCTTAGAAGAATTCTCAGGAGGTAATGGAATTTTGAGACTGAGCTAGAATACCATTGATATATGTGAATAACTCAAAATTTATGAATAGGAGGTTTTCAATTTATCCTCATTTACTGGAGATTTTCTAGACTAGGCATTAATCTAAGTTTGGAGATGACCCAAAATGATACTCTGGAGCTTGGAGACAGAACAGGGGCAGGGGGGGTGGGGTGGTGGTGATAGAACAGGTTGGGAGACTTCCTCTTGGCAATGCAAATGCTCTGGGAATTGCAGATGAAAGTAGATGACAATCAAATTTAGCATTGATAACATGATAGATTTATAGGTTTATAAACTAGAGAGAAATTTGATTTGGGGAGTTATGGAATGAATAAGTCACAGGGATGAGAAGTACAGCATAGGGAATAGAATCAATGGTATTGTAATGCATTTTATGGTGACAGATGGGAGCTACACTTGTGGTGAGCATAATATAACATATAGAGTTGAATTATTGTGTTGTACCCCTGAAAATAATGTGACATTGTGTGTCAATTCTACTCCAATTAAAATAAATAAAAAATATTTGGGGAGGCAGTTTCTGGAGAAAGACAACAAGTTGGGTCAGTAAACAGGCTGGGCAAAATATTCACTTTGGCTTAAATTTTGCAATGTCTGTGGAAAACACTATGATTATTTTATTTTATTTTATTTTTATTTTAGAGAGACAGAATGAGTGGGAAAGAGGGGCAGAGGGAGAGAGAGAAAGAATCTTAAGCAGGCTTCATGCTTAGCATGGAGTTTGATATGAGGCTCAATCCCATGACCCTGGAATCATGACCTGAGCCAAAATCAAGAGTGGAACGCTCAACTGATTTATTTATTTATTTGTCAGCCACTGCTTGGGAAACTGCAACTTCTTATATGATGTATATTATGTGTATTCTGCAGGATTAGAGCAGTTTGTTGGAAGAATGCAAGATTTTCAATTATACCAAGTGGCACTTACAAACAGGTAAGTGAATGTGGTGGTGTAGAGTTCAACAGGTATAAGAATAATTCTTGAATTCAATTCAGTAAGGGTTGCAAAAGATTGTTATTTTTCATCTTTATAGATTTGAGAAATATCACCTAATTAATGTTTACACTGTTTGCTTTGACTTAGTCTATGGTTGTTATTCACTAGTGCTCCTCTGTTGGGTAACTTCTTATAATATGAAATTGATCAAAATCTTTACAAAGGTGTGGTAGACTCTAAGTCTAAAGTTCTCTTTTGGCCAGCAAAAGAGTGGGACACAGGATGAAAAGCGAGAGATGGTTAATGTCTGGGAAAAGACAAGAGCCCCGAATAAGGGTCTTAGCCCCATTTTTATTAGGATCAGAAGACTTATAAACATGATGTTGGACGTGCACAAAGAGACAATGAATCTGTGAACATTAACTTGGGGACGTGAGGGAAAAGGGGTCTTGAAGACATTCAGGGTTAGGGGTTTGGATTAATACCAAACAAAATCCTGGCTCTGAGTGGAAGGTTATTTACAGAGGATATGAGGCACCTCCTCTGTTTATCTTAGCTAGCCTAGGGGATGAGACAGGTAGGACACAAGACCTCAGAGTTAACAAGGCACCTTTCTTTTGTTAACCATCTCCACTCTGGGCAACTTCGCCCTGCAGGGCAGAGCAGCAGTCTATAGCCGGTTTACCTATTTACCTAACTTGGTCCTTCATTCCTGTGAAAGCAGCTTTCTGCTATAGTACTAAATTGGGGGTGCTTCCACCCTGAATATCTAATCTTGTTTATTTCATATACCTATGTTCTATATTGGGGCCTTTGCCCCTCCCTATTCTGGGTGCCTTTGAACCTCCCTGCTTTATTTTGGGGCCCTGGCCCACCTTTATTCTGGGGGGCTAAGACCCCCTTCTCTATTCTTATTTGCCTAATCTTGTTTACCAAACTTGGGTGTGAGCATCCTATGGCTTTGTATTTCTTTATGCCTTGTTAACCCATTGGTGTAAGCCCAGGGGATCCCTAAGATTATTCCCCATACAAAGGATTTCCTCTAAGGAAACTAGATTTTTGAACATGTTGTATTACAGAATTTGGGATACATTTGTTTAAATATTCTAGATGAAGTAGTTTTGGATACTTAAGAAACTGCTCTCTCTGCCTTTTAAAATTGCTTTGTTGAACTTATAAGTACTAAAGAATTTAGAACAATGAAAGTGATTATTTTGATCCCTGAGAAAGTCTCAAGAGGCTGAGCTATTAGACTTGGAGATAAGAAGAATGAGTAATTTGAAGTATTATTGTATATTTTTCTATTTCCAGTGAACAAAAATTATGTAGAGTTGGACTAGTGTTAATCAAGTATTTCCTCATCTTGAGAATAGGTAGCAAATCTTTCCTAGGGATTCTTAAGACACATAAATTTTCATTCTGTTCAGAAAAGTTCAAGTGAAATTCTGCTTAGCTGCCCTCTAAAGTTTCTCTCTTATTATTAGATTATAATAATAATAGTAGTATATTATTGCATGGATGAGTTGATGTTGTTTACTTCTATTAAGGACCAAAAAGAATCATGTTTATTCAAATTTCTTGAAGGAAGATGTAGATTAGTGTGGTGAATTTCCAAATGACAGGAGTAGCTCTTGTCAATTTGAGAAGTAGTGTTCTTGAGGTGCTGCTATGATCAGCGCTATGTCCATTAGAAATATCAACATTCTTTACTAGTCTGTATAATCAAGGGCTACATGAATAAAGGGTGCTGTAACAGTGGAACACATTATTTGGGAGATTTCCTGCCACCAGTCTTGCTATCCTTTAAATCACCTTTATCTAAAATTCTGCCGAGTAGCGCTGCAATAATTTTGGAACTATTAAAGTTTTTACTGGGGCAAAGATTTCACCGGATAGTCACTTTTGGTCCCATTCCAAACCTGGTATCAACTGGAAAATATCAATAAGATTAAAAGAAGAAGGTGTTATTTCCTGTGATTTGGTGAGTGGTTAAACTGCCTGACTCCATTGCCCTACTGGAATCTGAAGGAAGAAGCCTAGTTTCTCTAGTTAGACCTGAGTGACTGATCTTGGCCTACCTGAGATGTCTGGAAAGGTATTATAGGGAAGAGTGCCTATAAATAGAATGACTGATTCTGACCTAGAACAGGTGTATTGCCCTTAATGGAAAAATTAAATATATCTGCCTGGAATTGGCATTATTCTTTGACTATTGGCAGCTGCCAGGTGATCTGAAGCCACTGAAGCACTTTAGGATGCCAGAATATGTACTGATGAGTCACAGAAAACCATTGAAAAATGGTCTTGGCCTCAGTTCCTTTACTTAAAACAGCAGCAGATAAATGACACTTATTTTCTTATTTCTTTCCTATGGATCAACTGGAGACCTTATCTATAACTCTCAGTATTTTCAATATATTATTGTTCAGTCTCAGGGGTAAGTCAGTTTAACAACCTACATGAATATTACCTTTCGTTTTTTTATCACAAATAGGTAGAGTAAAATATGATATTAAAAAAAAATGTCTAGATAATCAGACAAGGGCTTACACATGCTTCTCAATGGAAAAAGTTAACAGTTAAGAACTTACTGTTTCCAATATCTATTTTATGAGTGTGTTTATTTTGCCAGGAATGAGTTTGATTTTATATTCTGTTTAGAAAACTATTAAAATTAAATGGATACTAATCAAAAAATTAAAATAGTGATATTCATTGTAGCAATCCTTAGAAATTCGATTACTGTTGAACTCTTTGACTTACAGTCTGCTTCTTACAACCACAGGGAGATTCTGGAAATTTATTCTGGAAATCTGTTCAGATTACATACCCAGTCACATTGTCGCTGCCCTGGCAGCCACCCTCGGGTCCATCCTTTGGTTCAGCGATACTGCATTCCTAATGATGAAGAGGACACAACCACTGATAGAGTGTTACGGCTGAATCCTGAAGCCCATCCTCTCTCTTTTGTCAATGATAATGATATTGGTACTTCATGGGTTTCACATGTGTTTACAAACATTACCCAGCTTAATCAAGGAGTGACTATTTCAATAGATTTGGAAAATGGACAGTATCAGGTAATTTGAAATAGTGAGGTGTATTAGTTTCCTGTAGCTGCCACGACCGATGACCACTAATTTAATGGCTTAAAACAACAGAAATTTCTTCTCTCACAGTTCTGAAGATCAGAAATACAAAATCAAAGTGTTGGAGGGACTACTCTCCCTCCAAAGGCTCTAGTGGGGAATCCTTCCTTGCTTCTTCCAGGCTCTGCTGTCTCCTGGTGTTCCTTGGTTTAGGGCTCCATAACTCCCATCTCTGCCTCTCTTTGCACTGGCCTTCCTCTGTGTTTGTTTCTGTGTGTCAGATCTTTCTCCTCGCTCTGTTATAAGGCCCAGCCTACATCTGGGATGATTTCATCTTCAGATCCTTAACTTAATTACATTTGAAAATACCCTATTTCTGAAGAAGGTCACATTCACAGGTCCTGGGTGTTAGTACGTCAATATATTTATTTGGGGATGCAATTCGTCTACTACAAGGTGAATGAATTAGGCAACCAAATATTACTTAACTAACATAGTGTATAATAATGTATGAAATAAAAATATCTAAAAGAAAATATGCAGGGTATTTTTTAGATATTTATATGAAATCATATGCAATATTGAAATTGATGTCTCTTTATTAAGTAATACAAATTAATAAAAACTAAGGTGATTATTCTAACTACATAAGAAGAACATACATAACAATTATCTCATGGAACTAAGGTTGTTTTTCCATATCCTTATATATCAAACTTAATATTAATTTCCAGTTAATTAATGAATTTATTTTTTAAATGTTTATTTATTTATTTTTGAGAAGGGGGGAAAGAGGGAGAGGGAGGGAGAGAATCCCAAGCAGTCTCCACACTTCGTGTGGAGCTGCACAGAGGCTCATCCTATGACTGTGAGGTCATGACCTGAGCCAAAATCAAGAGTCAGTTGCTCAACCAACTGCCACCCAGGCATGCCAAATTTGCACTTAGTTGATAAAATCCTTAAGAATAAGGATGGATATGCAGTTATAGAATGTGTTGCTTTTACCATAGGGCTATCAAGTTTGTGGATGTCTGATGAATATTTGATAATTATTATTATGAAGAAGTAAGCTATTATATTTGAAACTAACAATTCCTTGGTTTGATTTATCCTGATGGGTCAAACTTACAACTTTAAAGACAATGATTAACTTATCCATTTTTAGGTGTTTTATATTATCATTCGGTTCCTTAGTCCACAACCAACAGCAATAAGGATTCAAAGGAAGAAGGAGGACAGCCTGGATTGGGAGGATTGGCAATATTTTGCTAGAAATTGCAGAGCTTTCGGAATGAAAAATAATGGAGATTTGGAGAAACCTGATTCTGTCAACTGTCTTCAGCTTTCCACGTATGAATATTTAAAAAAAATGTTTGAAGGAGTTAATTTTAATAAACTAATGGGTTAATAATAAGCAATAGACTAACTCACTGGACTGGTGAGTCTAACTCTAACTTTCTTGAGGCAGATTCTTCTAAGACTCCTCCCTAACTTGAGTTTTAAATTACATTTAAAGTTCTCTTAAAACACTTTGGAGTATCTCTTGTTTACAGCCTCATTTGGGCTTTATAATCTGATTTTCAGATTGTTTAGCAAGTTATCTATATTAATAGAATTTTATTATGTCCTCAAGGAAATGTTTTACTATGTTTTTTCTGTGATGATCCTATATTGTTTGCATACAAATTATGTGAGATATGTCTGTTTTCCCAGAATGAAGAATTAAAGTTGTTACGAGTATTGTGTAAGAATGTCTCAAAGTTATGATTCTGTTTTATTAAAATTATGAATGGCTTTTCATGACTTCAAATATTTTTCATCAACAGTGTCACTCCATATTCACATGGTAATGTCACATTTAGCATCCTAACACCTGGACCAAATCATCGTCCTGGCTACAATAACTTTTATAACACCCCATCTCTTCAAGAGTTTGTAAAAGCCACACAAATAAGACTTCATTTTTACGGACAGTACTATACAACTGAGACTCCTGTCAGCCTCAGACACAGATACTATGCAGTTGATGAAATCACCATCACTGGGAGGTAATGTTCATTACTGAGGTTTGATTGCAGGGTGCTTTTCATCATGAGTTTTGTTTTCAACAAGGCTGTGGTCATACTTACTTAAAAATACATTAAGATGTAGAGCAAACCAGATTTCAAACTTCATGTTTTGAAATGGCTTCCTACTCTAAGATTTTTTTAAGAAAGGTTTGTATGTAATTCTTTCCCATATGTAAGACCACATTGTTATAGAATCAATTTTCAGAAGCTGTTGGGTTTAGAAGGTGTGATGCCCTGAACCTGGCTTAGAAATGATTTACTAAATATTTTACTTGGTTTGTTCTGTAATATAATTTTTAAAATATTCTTGAAGTCAAAGAGAAGGAGCTAGATTTTGAAGGACAATTCTACTCCCAGCTAGTTTGTAAGCTTGGGGCTTGGCCTCCCTGAATTCACAATTCACAATTTTATGAAGAATATTTGTTTTCCTAGGAGAAAAAAATCTGTTCCTTAGATAATTTATAAACATCTGACCATACTTGAGAACAAGGCTCGTAGTATTTCAAAGTATGGGTAGCTGGAGAGCAGCATACTCTTTAGTATGGAAAGGACACCTATGTAGACTATATTTAGCATTGAGTTGTGCTAGAAGAGTGATATGCTGTGTAAGTAAAGTACATCTTTACTAGAATACCAAACTATTTTTTGTTTAGTACTAGCATAATGAAAATAATACTACCATTAAATAGTCACCATATAATTTTGGTGAAAAAAACCTCCCAAATAATTGAAATTTGTTAATTTCACTCTGCAGTTTATTCTAAACTTTATATTTTTCACCGTGACTTGAATAGGTTCAGTAAATACCTTCCCTTGGCAAGTTTGTCATATGTCTGATATAGATAGAAACAATCCCTGACCCTTTTTCCAGGGAGGCTTGAAAATTACCTTTTCAGAACAATATGGTTTGGATATTGATGGCACTTCACCCAATACGTTAGGATTAATGCAAAACTTTCATGAGCATCCACATGATAGAAGAGAAACTGATCTTTGTGTTGATTAACATACTTGTCTTCCTTGTTGGATCCGCACAGTGGATATATTCACAGGCCCTTAAATATATTCACAGTGGAGTTGACTTAGAAATGTCTGTTGCTCCTGTTCACAGATGTCAGTGCTACGGTCATGCCAATAAGTGTGACACAACAAGCCAGCCCTATCGATGCCTCTGCTCTCTGGAAAGCTTCACCCAAGGACTTCATGTGAGTTCTCTGTTTGATACATGGACACCTCAAAAAAACAAAACAAAAACAAAACACAACCAAAACAAACAAAAAAGTGGGGGATGGTGAAAATAATTTTTTAACTTAATTTTGGTCTATTTTCTGGATGTCAATAAAAATAATTGATATGAGCCTGAAATGTCAATTATTTCAGAAAATTTTTGGTAGAGAAAAATAAAAGTCATCGAAAAGATGAAAGTATTATTTTTTAAAATAAACTCAATCAGGGGCGCCTGGGTGGCTCAATCGGTTAAGCGGCCGACTTCGGCTCAGGTCATGATCTCGCGGTCCATGAGTTCGAGCCCCACGTCAGGCTCTGTGCTGACAGCTGAGAGCCTGGAGCCCGTTTCAGATTCTGTGTCTCCCTCTCTCTGACCCTCCCCCATTCATGCTCTGTCTCTCTCTGTCTCAAAAATAAATAAACATTAAAAAAAAATAAAAAAAATAAAATAAACTCAATCAGTAAAATAACAACTAAGATTAAACCTCACTTTGCTGTCTTTGTTATATCAGTATTATCATGTTTTATAAAACACTTTTTAAGGTGTCTAGGTAGCATGGCACTAGAAATAAGGGTCTGAGTTCTGCATCTAAAAGGTATTTATACAAAGGTGTCTGTGCAACATAAGCATCTTCTGATGCAGAGAGATCTTTATGTATTTGTATCAGTCAAGTTGAATTCATTGCTGATACCAGTAATTTTAAGCAACTAATTTGAATATCTATAGTAAAAGGACTCAGAAATGATGTTACTTTAGGTTGTCTGTGATGGTCCAGGGAAGTTTCATAGTTGAAGTAGATATTTAGCTCTATCTTCAGGAAAAAGGGGTAAATGGAAATGAAATTGAGATGTTTTTGTTAATAGAGACGTCCAGCATCAATAGCAGCTGATATGAAAGCAGGTACAACAGCACAAACAATCATACCAGTAATGAAAAATAAACAGGACAGAGCCTCCTAAGTGATGTTTAAGGCAATTGGTGTTAATTTGGAAAAAAAAAAATTTAAAGCCCTACCTCATGGCATGTACAGAAGTCCAGGTGACTTAAAGACCTAAATGTAAAAATAATTGTAAATCTATTAAAATAAAAATTAAGATAATGTTTCTAAACTTTATAAGTTCAGCCATAATTATGTTTAATTTTTCCCAACTGGATTGATTCTTGATTTTAAATTTAAGTGACATTTATTATATTTTTTCTAGTGTCCTCTTGTTTTGATTCTTTAAAATACACATTTCTCTTTCCTTGCAATCAGTGATTTCTTTTATTAACCTCACAATGTACACTGTCTCATAGATTCCTACTTGACTTGTGTTCTAAACCTTGCCCTGTACATGTTTTTAATTAGTCACTTTACTTCTCTCTGTCCTTTGAGGATATCATGTAATATCTTGTTTTTTATTCTTTTTAAATTTTTTAAATGTTTACTTATTTTCAATAGAGAGAAGAGAAGGGGAGGGGAGGGGAGGGGAGGGGAGGGGAGGGGAGGGGAGCTGAGGGGCAGAAAGAGAGGGAGACATAGAATCTGAAGCAGGCTCCAGACTCTGAGCTGTCAGCACAGAGCCCGATGTGGGGCTCAAACTCACGAAACGCAAGATTATGGCCTGAGTCGAAGTCAGATGCTTAACTGACTGAGTCACTCAGAGCCCTGGAACATCTTGCTTTTTAAGAAGCACCTGTCAAGGTTTTGGTGAACTCCATTTCTGTTTTCTGAGATTCTTAATCTGATCTAATTTGTTTCCAGAGACAACATTAGTGCATATAGTTCAGTGGCAAGCATATTACCTACAATGCAGACTTCCTCTAGCACATTTAGAATATAGTCCTGGCCCTGAGTTTCAACTCAGTCTTTGATTGGGTTAAGTATTCTTTCTTTCTATGTGCTCAAGCCAAAACTTTCATCTTCTGATTCAGATGTTCCTTTGAACTTATTCTCCAGATCATTGCTTTATATTGAACTGTTAATTTATACGTTAGCCCTCACCACTGGTTGATAATTGCTTCGAAAGAAGGAATCTTTTACATATTTTGGATTTCTAACATCCAGAGGCTTTGAATTTGGTTTGATTAGTATATCATGAGAAAAAAATCTTTTTAAGAAACATTGATTTTACTATGTTTGATTGTGCAGCTTATCATATTGTCCCAGAAAGGAAATTAATTGGATGAACTTGATTGATTCACTCTTTATTCAGCCATAATTGTATGTTTTAAGTTGTTGCCAGTTTGATTTTTTCTTGATTTTAGAGTTAAAGTGACATTTATTCTAATTTTCTTAGTGTCTTCTCCATTTGATCCTTTAAAATGACACTTCCCTTGCAATCAGTGATTTCTTTTATTGACCTCACCCCACTTCCCCAAACTCACCACTAACCCAGTTAAAAAACTCTCTGGGCTGAATTTTGTAAGGCACTTTGATCTGAATATATGCAGTACATTCAAACTAAGGACTGGGCAATGGTTTCACATATGTTGTTTTCTAAGCTTCTTTTGCTTTATTTTGACTAGTTAGTTCTCTCCTCAACCCCCACCCCATCTCCTTTTCCTTTTGATATCCCATCTTTCCACCTTCCTCTCTCTTTAATTGCTCACAGTTGAGTGATTGATATTTTATGATTCTTGGATGATTTCATGCTTCCCCTTAAAAATAGAGCCATTAAATGAATCAAGGCTCATGATTGGTTTCAGAAGTCTAGTTGGGATTTTCAGACTTGGTCTCAGGTGGTGACTGTTGGATTATGAACTAGCAAAGTAATTAACTATAATTTAGGTTGAGAATACATTTTACTGCTTCTTATTTAGACATTTAGTTTCCTTTAGAAACAAACGTAAAATGTTGACTTTTCTGTTATTTTCTTCCTTGACATATTTTGATAATTATATAGCCATAAATAAAAAAAGCAACAAATCATTCACTTAGCAAAGTTTGGTAAATGTAGCTGAAGGAAAAAAGTCAATAGACTGGTAAGTTGAATGATTTCTCAGTGCTATGATATTTTCAATAATGTGTTGAAAATGAGAAATGATTTTATAAAGCATTCATAAGTATGACATTCTCTTTTTGTTATCAAAATATTTTAATACATGTGGGACTTACATATCTGAAATAATTTGAAAAGATTCTTATTCAACTGCTTTTCACCTTGTTCTACTTTTCAAAATAATAAGTTTTAATGTAAGCCATCCATATCCTATTGGAACCAATGTTCTTTTTTAAAGATCTGGACATAATCCAAAAAGAATGCCTTCAATTTCACAGTATTATGCTAACCATTAATAATATTACTCAATAAACAGGGCTTTTGTGAATTATATTACAGCAATTTGGCAAACAGATGAAAACGTAAGCCTTGAGAATATGCCAATTCTTGGCAATTGGCAGTCCTATAAGAAAGTGTTTTTAGCGGAAGTGAAAATGAATGAAGTCAGGAGAAAGGAGTAGAATGGTGAATTCAGAAGCAAGTTCTTACACATAGCCATTCCAGAGAATTTTCTGTATAAAGCATTCTTTAGTTGTTTATGAAGTTGATTGCACAAACAGGTGGTCCACAGGTGGGAACAGTGTTTAAATAATTTGTTATTTAACTTCCAACAAGAATTTTCCCTTCTTCTCCTCCTCCTCCCTCATCTCTGGATTCTCTTAATCGGAAAATAATCCAACACTACGTCTACATTTACCCATGGCAACAACTATAACTCAGGGTAACAATTACCCTCTTTGGAGCCGTAACACTATTTGGTTTCAACCATATTCTCTACTATCCATAGCCTTATATCTGGGTGATCTCACTTATGTTAATATCTGACCCACTTAATAGATTAAGACTTACAGTAGTAGCTAGAATATGTGTTTAATTATTCTGGGAATAGCAAGACCAACTAATTCATAACTCCATTGGTAAATCTCATTTCTTTTGTCCACTCATAAAATTATAAGTTACTAAAACACACAAACAAAACCTCAAGACAAAGTATTACCAAAAGCCCTGGTGATCTTAAGCTAAACTTCAAGCCACACTTACTTTTTCTTAAATTTTCATTGTATTTTGTGATACCTAAAACATCTACCGTGGTGGGGAGGCTCAGTGATTCTCCTCATTGCTACTACATAGGAACTCTGACAGATTTTGATATTGTATTGGCAGTTGTAAGGTTTTGACTTTAATATGTAGTGCTTACCATAAATGATCATTGTATATTCATTAATAGAGAATAATTTTAGAATATTTGTGACATTTCTTCTCTAGAAATGACTGAAACAATGAATCATTTACTTGTTACACTTAAGGGCTAATCTAGAGCAAAAGAAATCTCAAAAGACTATATACCATTCAGTAACTTACAAGCAGAGTTGAATATTTCAAAGCAGAATTCAGGATTACACCGCGTTTAACCCTGAATGAATCATTTGATAAGAAACACATTTATGCTTTTTAAATAATTAATTTTTGGATAACAATCACTTACTTGTACATGTATTTTAAAATTTAAGTGAATTTTTTCATTTTAATTGTGAATTCATGTACAATTAAATAATTGATTGTATTAAATTAAATAGATTCCTTGTATCCTTTACTCAATTTGAACCATGATAATATCTTGCAAAACTAGTGATTTTTTTTAAGCAACTTTCCTGAAGTATGTTTTGCATACAATAAAATGTACCCATTTAAAAATGTATAGATTGATGAGTTTTAGCAACGCTTGTGTGATCACTGCCATATTCAAGATATGGGATGTTTTTCTCTCCAAATACTCTTTGTGCTCCTCTACAGTCCATGCCTCCTCCCCAACCTTCAGTCCCAGGAAACTACCATCCTGCCTCCTGTCACTACAAATTAGCTTTGCCTATTCTAAAATTTCATATCATGGAATTATTCAACCATGTATTATTTTGGTGCATAGGTTTGATTCCACTCCCTACTTCCCTTTTTTTTTTTAAATAATTTCCTAACTACTTGTGCTATTAGCTTTATTGCAATAATATATCTCTGGTCCACCTGCTCAAGAATTCCATTGTAACTTTCCAAAAGTATGTGTCAAGTTCTTAGATGCAGAATACAACCTAGGAATTGGAAGCTTAGGTATGTCTACTACATGTCAACTAACATGGTTACATAGTTACAATACACCCATTACTCATTCTCTTCTCTATATCTGTTCTAAAAATTCAAATGTTGATAAATTCCAGCTTTAAGAGATGTGTTATCAGTTGATACTTGCATCCTAATGATTTTTCATTTTCTTTTAATAGTTATGTTCATCTTTCAGGGGCTCTTGGCTAAGAGTGATGTAATAATCAGTGCCTTTGCCAAGGACTGGCACTTTGTTGGCTACTTAGCTATTCTTTCATCATTCTGTGACATCATTACCTGCAAGGGTGGCCAAGCATTCACAGAGCAATTTATTAGTAACCATGAATACTTCTCTTATTCTTTGGCTCTGATTTGTGACCCTTTTATAGCATTAATCATGGCTTTTATGAATTAACTACAATCAAGCTATCAGTATGCATTTTTGTTAGTATTATAAATAGCAGAGCCAGCTTAAAACATTTAATATAATAGGCCTTCCTACCATTCAATAATTTGAATGGTGCCAACATCACACTCTACAATGCTTATTATGTAAATGAATATTTCCTGTTATTTTAGAAAGTGTGTTCCTTTAGAGCACACAAGTCCAAAAGTATGAGTCATCATGACTAGCTTGAGTCATATTTTTATTACACATCAAGCTTTCCCAGTAATGTCTTCTGTTTGCTCACACAAGGATTTTACTTTAAATGCATTTCATTGTATAATCTATCTTGTAAATACTAATGAATTAATTTTTCTAAGTAGCAAACAGTTCATATTATAGAATCTATATTAGATGTATATTTAGTGAATCAAGGCCTAGAATTTCATTTCCTCTCTGGCACATGGTGATATTATTAATCTTCGAAAAACACTTGCGCTAGTTATTCCATGTTCATAGACAGGAAGATTCAGTATTGTCAAGATGTCTGTTCTTCCTACCTTTATCTATAGATTCAAAGTAATCCCAATTAGAATCTCAGAAATTTATTTTGTGGATATCAACAAACCATATCAAGTTTGTGTGAGGGGCACAAGACACAGAATAGCCAAGACGATATTGAAAGACTAGAACAAAGTCAGACTACTGACACTACCTGACTTCAAGACATATCCTGAAAGTTACAGTAATTAAAACAATGTGGTCTTGGCAAAAATAAAGAAATAGATCAGTGGGATGAAATAGAAATACAGCCACATAAGTATAGTAAACATTAAACTGTGGACTGTTTATGTGTCCACATAATAATGATGTGTCAATTTTGGTTTATCTGTTTATGAAAACATACAACTCCGGTTCCAAATGTTGAAAATTAAGAATTCTGTGAATAGGTGGGGGTGGGAGGTATATGGGAACTCTGTATCAGTCTCTCAATTTTTCTGTCAACTAGAAAATGCTTCAAAAATTATAGTCTATTGAAAAAGTAGCTTTTAAGACAGAAGTGATGATTGCATTTAAGAGATCAAAGGTCCCTGAATTATTCTTGAAGAGAGTGGAATACTTCAAATTTTAACTTAAGCAGGATTTTTATTTAAGAATAACACAGCAAAAGAGAATAAATGTAGTAACTTCCCAAACTACAGAGAATAAAAAGGAAACATCTTTCTTATTCTGACATAAAGGAAAAAGAAAGAGGGAAATAAAAAAGTAAGAGATACAGAAAATATAGCAATAAATATAACAAATGTAAATGTGTTACACTTGTCAGTTAGAATTAAGAATTGTCACACATGGGGCATCTGGGTGGCTCAGTCAGTTGGGCGTCTGGCTTTGGCTCAGGTCATGATCTCACAGTTGTGGGTTTGAGCCCGTGTCGGGCTCTGTGCTGACAGCTTGGAGCCTGAAGCCTGCTTCAGATTCTATGTCTCTTTCTATCTCTGCCCCTCCCCCACTTGTTCTCTGTCTCTCTGTCTCTCAAAAATAAATAAATGTAAAAAAAATTTAAATAATTGTCACACACATCAAAATATAGTATACCGCCATTGTCTGAGCAGAGCCTGCAGTAACGTGAGGGAGTACCTCAGGCACAAATTTTAAGAAGGCACCAGAAAACTTATTAATCAAGATAAATAATATTTTAGTGTAATGTTTAATAAAGGCAAAATAATACTAAAATCTGTGAGGAACAATATGTAAACATTTTAAGTAAAAATAAGCTGTTGTTTTATAACTCCGAGTTACTTAGCAATGAGAGCTGTTACTCCAGTCAGCCACAATCCCTGCCTAACAGTTCTATAAGGCTCTCCTGTGTCTGCCTCATACAAAGGTTGACAATGGTGTAAAAACAGATTGGGTAATATGAAAGCTTTTACATAGCTATGTTTTTGATTATAGAGTGTTTGTTAATGTTTTCTACTTGGTTCCTACTATAAGAGGATATTTTATAAATGTATATAGGAGTACATATTTTTCTTTTGGTCTCAGGCTCCAACAAGGCTCAGCATGGCCCTGGTGTTGAGATAGTGAGACATATACCTAAAACACGAGCACATACAAAGTTTAAAAATTTTTAAAATGGCTTAAGCTATATAATATTAGGTAAAATAGACTGTAAGTAAAAACTTTTATTAGAGATAAGGTGCTTTACTATATAATGGTAAATGATAGAATTCTAAACTTACATGCATCTTATAGCATAGATTCAAAAGTATAAAGCAAAATTTGACAGAACTGGAAAGAGAGATTGACAAATCCAACATCAATGTAGAAGAATTTAATACATCTCATTTAAGTAATTAATCAGGCAGTCAAAAATTAAAATACTTAATATTTGAGAATTGAACTAATGTGAAGCTTAAACTAATAGATTCCTGTATTCAACAATGAAAAAATGTACATTCTTGTCAAGATCACTTGGAAAATTTATGAACATTGATCATGTACTAATCAATATGATAGTTGCAACAAATTATAAAGAATTTGTAATCACAACACACTGTAAGCATTAACTATTTATAAGTAAATGAATGCATACAGTCATTTCACTTTTATCCCAATGAGTTAAGTAGAAATAGATGGAAAAACCCTCCAACTGAAATTATGAGCCTTTTATTAATCCAGGAAAATTTTATTGAGTACTTATTTGGATGCAGTAGGTTTACATCTCTGGGCAAAACGCAATTATTCCTACTCTTGAAGAATTTATATTCTCTTATGAATTGGTGGTGTGGGTGGGGGAAACCAAAGAAGTAAAATAAACAAGTTAAATACATAGTATACTAGGCTTTTAACTTATTTTGAACTGTGTTGGTAAAATGAATTGTGGAGGCCAGGATGTAAGATCAAACAAGGAGAGTACAAAAAGAAAAGATCACTCTCTTATAAACAAAGCCAAAAATTTTTAAATGATGAATCAAATCTACAATAATATATAGTAGCTAAATTGGGTTTCTCCCAGGAATGAGAGTGGAATTTAATATTAATAAAACTATTAATGTATTTCATCACATTAATTGAAGAAAGCAAAAACATAAAATCAGTAGGCTTGGAAAAAAGCAATTAATGAAATTAACACCTTTCTAGATAAGTGCTTTAAGAACTCTTAACCTGATAGAGAAACAAGTATAATTTTCTTTTTTTTTCTGAGATTTATTTATTTTTTTGTTTAATAATAATAATAATATAATTTATTGTCAAATTGGTTTCCATACAACACCCAGTGCTCATCCCAACAAGTGCCCTCCTCAATGCCCATCACCCACTTTCCCCACTCCCCCCCCCCACCCCCCATCATCCCTCAGTTTGTTCTCAGTATCCAAGAGTCTCTTATGGTTTGCCTCCCTCCCACTCTGTAACTTTTTTTTTTCCCCCCTTCCCTTCCCCCATCGTCTTCTGTTAAGTTTCTCAGGATCCACATATGAGCGAAAACATATTGTATCTGTCTTTCTCTGACTTATTTCACTTAGCATAATACCTTCCAGTTCCTAATATTAACAGTGCATATAAATGTAAATCTATTGAAGCATTCCCTTTAAAACCAGGAATAAGACAAGGATGTCTATTATTCCACATTTTATTGGAGGATCTAGCCAGCTCAATGTGATAAGAAAAAAAACAACACTTAAAAGAACTGAGCTGCCAATATCTGAAGACAAGATAATTGAGCCAGAAAATGCAAAAAATTCCACAAATTACTAAATATTGAGGGGAATTCAGCAAAGTGGCTAGATATAAGATAGAAACATGAAAATAATTATTTTTATATACCCAAGAATAAAAAACAAGAGACAATTTAAAAATAATTTTCCACAGAAAATAAAGTATGTCTTTACAACTTCTGAATACAAGAAGGAAAAACTATAGAGGAAGAAACTAATAAATGTGGCTACATTATAATTAGAAACTTCTAATCACCAAATCTACCATTTAAAAAAAATTTTTTTTTCAACATTTTTATTTATTTTTGGGACAGAGAGAGACAGAGCATGAACGGGGGAGGGGCAGAGAGAGAGGGAGACACAGAATCGGAAACAGGCTCCAGGCTCCGAGCCATCAGCCCAGAGCCTGACGCGGGGCTCGAACTCCCGGACCGTGAGATCGTGACCTGGCTGAAGTCGGACGCTTAACCAACTGTGCCACCCAGGCGCCCCATAGCTACCATTTTTAAAATAAAGAGAAGGAAAAGCTACATATTAGCAGATTATATTAGCAACACAACACATATAACAGACAAAGGGAATTTTTAAATCAAACCAATTAAGAAACAGACCAAGAAAATTGAACCAAGTAATTTGCGTAAGCAGCTAGAAGTGGCAACTCAAAAGGCCAATATACATATGGAAACAGCTGCAATTTTACTGGTTATCAATAATCATAACTGTGAGATAACATTTTATATTCATGAGATTGGCAAAGATTCAAAAAATCTGAAAATTTCATTGGCTGGCAAAGGTGTAGATTACTGGGGATTCATTCATCCATTAATGATGGGAATGTGTCATCAGTGTGGGAAAACAGTTTGCAAACATTTAAATGGATACTTACTGCAGTTCAATTCATATAAATGAATATAGCTATTACATCAACACAACTAGACTCTCAGACAATAGAATACAAAAAGCTTATAGAATAATATACACAATATACCATTTATGTAATATTTAAAAACATGCACAATAATACTGTTACTAAGTAATATATCAAGTGTAAATATGAAGAAAAGCTTGTGAACGGATATTGCTAAGTTCATGTGTCACTGATGGAGTAGAATGTATATTGCAATGTTTTGTTTTTTAAGTCAGGTAGTGAATAAAAGAACATGCTTGTTTGCTTTTTTATTATTTATAAATTTTACAATCCTAAATATTTTAATATAATTTTCCTAAAATAATATGATTTATTAATCTATCAGGTACATATCATCTATGTTAAGTATTCATGCTACTGCTAAAAACAGTGGAGGTGACTCTTCAGGATGGGGTAACTGTTACAAAATTCATGATTATTGTGTACTTTTATAGTTCTAACGTGTTGACTGATCATTTGCTAGCTTCATTCACCAAATATTTATTAAATGCCTTCTATGTGTAGAGCATTATGCTACAGTACCACTATAACATCTTGATTAAAGATCCACGTATTTGAAAATATTGAAGGACTTTCATTTGTGAAATTTAAAAAAAGATTTCCTGGTACACACTAATTACTATAATAAATAGAGGTGACTTTAGTGCAAACAAATTATTCAGACTGACAATTTATAATTAACAGATAATATAAATCTCATTGACATTTTAAATCTTAAAAAAATTCAATGTAGCTATACTAATGAAAGGATTTTGAAAATTTACTAATCTAGTACTGAAGTCTAAGATGAAATAAAATTTCCAATATAAAATGGCTTTCTTTCCAAATAGGAACTCAAATACATTTTGGTGTCCACTCACTAAGTGTAGAGGAACCCTAAAAATGAGAAGACATAATGGATTTTGCTGCTTAAAATATGAACCTATTTTTGAAGAGATTTTAATATGGTGTATCCATTTTCTCTTCATTGGCTTCCTTTATAAAATAGTGTAGATTATCCTATACAAATGTGTTCTCTATTGCAGGCCACATTTTCTGGCGTATCAGTAGAGGTAAATTATTATAGTTGCTATAAAGGAGAATTGACTTGGTTACAACCTACAAATTTGAAGAAACCTCAGTGTCCTTCTTCTGGACCTTGGGAGAACCTTGTGTATCTCATATGTGTCTTTTCTATTTAGTGCCCTGAACAATTCCCACAGTTAAAGAGGCAATACGAAGGGCAGGCAAGCCAGAGAACAAATCAAATATGAAACAATGACCAGTATTCAAAAGCAATCTGACTCCAATGCCTGTCATGCAAATGGATCTCATTGAACAACTAGACATTGTTAGATGGTTTGCATTCCCAAGCCAGAGTGAAAAGTTTCCTCCTTACAAGTATATAAACTATCAGTTATATTTATATATGGACAATGTGTAGAACTGAAGCAGTTGTCCATATAATTCTGTCTACAGTCTCTATTTTTGCAAATGTGGATTTGGTTTCACGTGTTATCAAAATTTGTTTTATTGGATGAGTTTCCAATCTTCCACTGAACCTTACCTATAGACATACAGACAAGGCATTTCATAAATTAGAAAGTTTCTAAAAGTAGCCAACACATATTAATGGTTGATTTGTTAGGCTATGTATTTTAAGTGTTCATGATTATTATATTACCACAACTGTCTCATCAGTATTATCCAATAGTATCAGTAGTTATTTAATTTATGCTGTTACTTGCAGCATCTAGAGAGAAGCTAAGTATGTATTTTCTGTGGACACTTTAATTATATGAAAATTTCTAACCAGGGGAAAGATAATTACTGAAGAAAGAATTCAAGGATAAATACATGAACATTTAAGCCTTCTCAATGGCAAGGCCTGGTAATCATTTAGGGTTTGCTAATTGAGATTACATAATAATCTATAGGTAAAAATCTGCAGGAAACTACTGCATTTACCTTTAAACCTTTAGTGTTACCATTCCAATAAATACTAGATAACCTAAGGTATAGTCCTGTAACATGTCACAAATGTAAACAGTCGATTAGATCATTCATTCATGCATTCCTCAAACATCTATTGATCACCTACTATATGCAAAGCACTGAGTCACTTTCTGTCCGGATTCTCTCTATAGTTGGATATTTCATCTGTGCTATCATCCCCCACTGCACCCAACCTATCACTGATAGAAGTTCGCATGTTTGTCTAATCATACATCTGTGGTTGGAGCACTAGGTGTACAAAGGGAAACTTCTATTGGAACAAGTAGTTATGTGACTACACTGAAGTTTTTATGTTTATAAAGCTGATTTCTCTAGTAGACACAAGAAATTCTACTGAAACAACATCATTCAAATACAATTGAACTGCTACATTGAAAGAAAAGAGGAAGCTCTGAACAGAGCTGGAGAACAATTATTATTATTATTAGAGATTTAGGCTCTTAAAATTTCCAACACACTAATCTGATGAGAAAGGAGCAATTTACAGACTTTCAGAAGATCTCTAATTCATTTAGGCCATTTGGGAGTAGTTGAACAAATTGCCTCTTTTAGCTCAGTTAGTACCATACTGACTTCTTAAAAAGTGAGCATTTTATAATCTCTCACTTTGGAACAGAATGCCTTCCTCCCCATCCCACACAGGCAGGGGCTGCCTACATACCTCTGAATTTTCCAGCCCGTGGGGAGAGACTCCAACTTTGGATTTCCAAGGCTCTGCCTTCCACTTTAGACTGAGCAGAGGGACGTATGAACAGCTAGCCAAGTGGATCCACTCAGCACCTCTCTCCCTGAGATCATTTTCTGTCCCTGGCGCCAGCATAGCATGGTGATTAGGAGAGAGAGTTCTAATGGAGAACGAAGGAGAATATGATACAGATATGCTGTGTATATATGTGTGTGTGTGTGTGTGTACGTATATATGAATATATATGTATATATATGTATATGTATATATGATGTATACATAGTTATATGTACCTATGTGTATACTTTTATATATAATACATATTATATATATGTAAATTGAGTGTCTACTATGTGTGAGGGCTTCTAGGCACTGGGAATATTGTAATGAACAAAACACAGCAAGCATTGCCATCCTCACAAATTTTTACTTTCTAGTTTATACTAATTGTCATTCCAGGGAGTAACTTTAGAAAATTATTATTTCTTTCCTATTCTTCAGTTTTCTTACCTGTAAAATGGAGGTAATAGCAACTCTTCATAGATTATTGGAAAGAAAGGCAGCTGATAAATATGAAGCATTTAGGACTGATGCCATAACATATTCACTATTCTTATTGCATGAAAGTGTTGTCTAGATAAAGACATTTGTGGGCATTTCTCTGTTGAGAGTAGAAAAGGAGACAATTTTCTTTCACTTTTTTTTTTTTTTGCTAGAACTAGGAATGAAGGAAGTGAATTCACTAATAGAAATGAGCTCGTGTTGTATCATCCGTTCACTGGTTTATTCATTCATTTATACATTTCTTTCCCTTACTCAATAACCTTTATTGAGGAATTACAATGTTTCACGTACTATGCTGTGATTGATTAGATCAAGAAGATCTAATAGTTGTCTACAAAGGACAACAGATAAATTGACTATTCAGATAGTTCATGATAATTGCAGTGATTTCAGACGTATGGAAAACATGCTATTTTCTCTATAAATGCTTAATAAAATAAGGCAGCACCTATAGTTGTCCTTTGTGCCCCTAAATTTTAACCTGTATGGTATGTCCTAGACTTAAGGAAAAATAAAGGATTATTTCATCATTTACCATTACTGGGGAAGTAACTACTTCTTACAGATTTTCCAGATGTGACTTTTTATTTTTAATTACAATTTTTTTAAGTTTTTTATTTAAATAACCTCTAGACCCAGCCTAGGGCTCAAATTCATGATCCAGAAATCGAAAGTTGCAAGTTCTTCTGAGTGAGCAAGCCAGGTGCACCTCCAGATGTGACTTCATTCATATGTAGAATTTAAGAAACAAAACAGATGAACATAGGGGAAGGAAAGGAAAAATAAGATAAAAACAGAGAGGGAGGCAAATCACAAGTGACACTTAAATACAGAGAACAAACAGGGCTGCTGGAGGGGAGGTGGGTGGGGGATGGGCTAAATGGGCGATGGGCATTAAGGAGGGCACTTGTTGGGACAAGCTCTGGGTATTATATGTAAGTGATAAATTACTAAATTCTACTCCTGAAACCATTATCACACTATATGTTAACTAACTGGGATTTAAATAAAAACAACACATAAAAATTAAAAACAATAAAAAATAAATTAAAAAAATTGGCAATGTCAAAAAAAGGAAATATAATTGAATTTTGTATATTGAAAAAAATTAAAATGAACATTTAAGAAATGATTCAATCTATTTTTGAAACAATTCAAAAGCAGGTTGTTCTCTGTTTTCTTAATCTGTGAATGTTAAAGACAAGTTGTTCCTTTGATGACTCATGGTCATTTTTCTGAACTTGAGGTTTCAAAGGGCATTGAGTCTGTTAGGTCTTTTGAGCTCTTCTATGAGTAACTTTCAGGAAGATCAGCACCACCCCCATCCTTCCTAGGAACTTTATGTATCTGGCTAAGAAGATATTTTCTTCTTCCTTCAAAGATACATAATGGTCATTAAAGATTGTTGCATAGGTGACTGAATAAATGATGTGCTGCTAAAGTCTCACTTCTTTAAGTTTTCCTATATGCAGTTCATATTTTTTCTGTAAATTTGAAAGTATTCATAATTAATGGATCAAAAATGAGACTGATGGGAGGGAGTTGGTAAAATGCTGTTGGACCTGTAGATTATCTTTGAGAGATTGTCTTTGCTAGTCTGTAATGGTAACAAGAGAATACTATTCCATTTAATGGTCTCAGAGAAATATCATTGTGTATTGTTAGAATGTAATACAATAAAATAGATTTCATTAGTGTCTTCTAGATTCACTGATTGTTCTATGTCAATCCTACCTGGATATGTCAAAGTGTTTGGTTCCAACTTCATGGAGTTGATTAGTAGCCCTTAAGAAGCTATCAAAATGAAAGCAGTTAAATGAATCAATGATAAAGTTCCTCAACCCTGATAAAGCCATTGTCTAATTTTATAATTTGAGCATCCAGGGACATATCAGGGGGAATCCAGTTGTTATAGAAGAAACACATCATTTAAAGTGACAAATGATTAACTGGAGATTGGAAAAACATTAAGTAGAAAACCGTCTGGTTCAGAAACTGCATAAAATGTACGCAAATGTTTCTAAATTTTAAATAAAAATTTAAATGTCATTGATAGAAAAGATAGAAGAAAATTATGAGATCAAAAATTTACTCATAATGCTCATAATTTACTCAAAAGTTACTCATGTTTCTTCTATTTTGCCATGGTTCTCAGAATTATCTGGAAGAAGTTGTAAAGAGACGCAATTATGAAACCAAAAATTTACATTGCATGAAATTTAATAATCAAAGGATAGACTACAAAGTATTTCTTGTCTTTAATCTGTCTTTGTGAACCACACAAAATGATAGTAACACAGCATTGTCCTTAAGATCAAATGCCAATATGTCAGTGTGTCGTTTAGTTCTGTATCTTTTAAATCACATTTTACAACAGAAAATTTGACTGTCATCTCTCAAAATCCTTATTAATCTCATTGTTCGGAAACATTTATATCTTTAAAAACTTCATACTCTGTTTTCTGGTAATTCATAAACTCAGCCTACATTGACTTGAAAAAATAATCATTTCCTCTGTAGTATCTTACTGATCTGTGTATAATTTAAAACTGGAACATTTTAATTTTCTTAGCTTCTCTTAGTGAAGTGTTACATGCAAATTATGTGTAATTTTCTTGTAAGTATCCAAGGAGTTGCATTTTATTTGCCCTCATTTTTTAATACATTAGTAATAAATGCATCCTGTGGAAAAAATAAACTTATAAAAAGTAAAAGCCTTCTGTAACTTACCGTCCATAGATAACCTCAGCAAATGCTCTTAGTTTATATCCTTTCAGATCTTTTGTTATTGTTATTGTAAATCTGTATTATCCATTTCTATCTGCTTAAAGTTGTAGCTCTATATCCATGTCTGCAGATGAATCTAACTCTATCTAGAAAATAGCATTAGACTCTCCATGTTATCCTTAACATCATTTTTAAGTTCAAACTATATTATGAATACTTTTCTACATTTATATTTATAATTTTTTAAGTTTCATGTTTTTATTTATATTAAATACTATATTGTACAGAACTCCAAGTACACAGAAAAATGTCTTCTATGGACCCAACAAAAAAGTGAATAATAGACTTTTGCTTATATTTCATACCAATTTGGACCAGGTGATGTCTGTACCTTTAAGACTTTATTTTCTCAAAATATTATATGTTGTCTAGAGACCGAAATTCTATATGTTTACTGTATCTTGAGAACACACACAAAGGATATATTTCTGCATTTTACCTCCCTCTTGCTATGAATTTCCATGTCTTGTAAGTATCAATGACAATTCAAAACTCAAAAGTGAAAGCACTATAAAATAATTACTCATTATATTCCTTTGGCAAGATATGACATTTTCAAAGCATTCTCTTTTGGGCATTGTTTCCTTTTCTTCACAATTAAAAAAATCTTTACCACTAGTTTTAAAAATGCACTTTTCTGAACTCCCACTGGAATTGTTGGGTTCAATGGAATGTCCCGGCACCTCCTACCTAGGACTAGTTTCTGCTTCTACAAACCCGTGTCACCCTGGTACTGTAATATATTTAAAAAAAATTCAACTTGAGAGTTGAAAATGATATCTATGCTTGTTTTCTTTAGGTAGAGATAAGATGTTACTAATATTTCTGCAGGTTTTTTATTGTCCACAAAGGGAAGGCTAGACATTTTGAACAACAGCTACTTAGTAGTACTCAAGCCACTCCATTAGGTCAGTGGCAAATTTTTCTTTGATTTTAAACATTAAAAAAGCCAGGACTGTGTCTTTGAAGCATTATTGTAGTATTTAGTGTAGTCTTATATACAAGCCTTTTTGATAATGTCTTTTTTAGGTTAATGGTAAAAATAAATTCTTAAATGAGATTTATTTTTTAGATCACAGTCAAAAACCAGAAATGTGGTCTTCATAAAAATACCAAAAGAATGCTTTGGCTGGATTTGCTCCACAAACTCATGTAGGCAACATCCCAAACTCAAACAGCCGGCAGTTGCTTTGTAAAAGACAAACTGCATCTGTAATCAGGATGACAGGACCACGGATTCCGTATCATCACTTCCACCACCTTTATTCAAGAAAGCATAACTTGAATAATAAAAACACCAACATCGGGTGAGCAAAGTTGCCAGTAAGAAGACTTTCAAAGAAGCAAAAAAATAAATAAATAAAAAATAAAAAAATATCTGGCATCATCTTGCAGCAAAAATTTTGCATTTGGCCAAAGTGTTGCAATGGAGATAGTTTTTTAAAAACATTAGAAAACGAGATTAATTGCATGGCTAATTGACCTGGGGAAGAGAACTTAATGAGCTCATTTCTCTCCTCCAAAGCCAGGAACTCAGAAAGTGAGTTTTCATCTATTCTTCCATTTATTCAGTTAGAATATATCTCCCCTATAGTTAAGCCTACTAGAAGTGATAGTTACATCCTAATGATATCTGATGGCTCCTAGGAAGTATGTGTAGATCAGGCGTTTTCCGTTGTTAGAGCTACAGACGATAAAATTAACCAGAAATAAATTTTGGTCATTAATTGCTCATTGCTCCATTCTTTAGGCTACATCCTCCACATCAGACCATGCACTAGTACACTTCTGATCACAGAATCCCCTATTAATGGTTATAGTTAATATATTGCACTGCGGCAGTCTTATATACTGCTAGTGTCACTTGAACTTCAGATAAACACCTCTGTTGGATTTTTACCCTCCTCTTTCTTTTCCTTCTTCCTTCTCCATCTTGTAACTTCCAGATTTTGAATATGTAATTTGTGCCAGCCTTTGTGTTGGGCATTGCTTAAATATTACCACTTATCCTTTGAGTCAAAAATAAAGCTATTGAATTGAGTTGTCTTCCTTTTAGAGATGAAGAAACTAAGATTCGCAGAGGTAAAGTAGCTTCAAGGACTTCCTGTCCAATGATATTTTTCATGGTACCTAACCTCTTTAACTCTCAGTTGCTAATCTGATAACAAAGTAGTACACAGTGTTTGCTAAAAGCTTACTATGTGATAGACTCTCTGCTAAGCACTTGATCTTTACAACAATTCTATGAGGCAGGTGTTATTACCCCATGTGATAAATAACAAAAAATAAGGCTTAAAGAGGTAGAATTAATTATGTGAGAGCACAGGGCTAACAAATCAACAAACAGAAATCAGATGTGAGATACTTATATGATCCAAAGCCTAAAGGATTCATTGAAATAATCCATGTTAAATGCTTGAGAGAGGGTGCAGCATACAGAAAGTCTGCATTTCATCTTACCTTTTACTGTTAGTGGCAGCACCAGTAATTGAACTAAAATGTCTGACTTCAAGCATATGCCTAAGATCTAACATTGAATTCTATATAATTTGATTTGCAAGTGATTATTGCTGGTGAAATAAAACTTAAAGAGGTTTGTTCCCCTGCTTTTAATTTTTTTTTTATTTTTTTGGCCAATGATCCATAATTGACAATATTCTTATAGATTGCTACATAACTTTCTTTTACAAAATGACTATTATATTTGTGAATTGTTTATTGAAAATCATCTAATAACATCCAATTTTGAAGTCTTTATATAAACCTTACCCTATTTATAAATTGTTTCCATTGTGTCCCCTCTCTAAATTTTCTTAACAATGACTATTTTGGATATTCCTATATTTATTAAATGTGAATTTTCAGTTAACAGCTCAGCAATTGTCTAGTAAGCTTCTATGCAGATGACACAGGGAGTACAAAAGTCAATAACTTGTAACTCCTGGAAGATACATGTAAGTAAAGCAATAATTTCACTTCAAAACAACAGGAACATGGTCAGGGTATGGAGTGCTGTGGGAGGAGAAAACAGTACAGGTATCCCAGTGCCAAGGGTGAGAAAAGGTTTTGGGGAGAAAGAATCTTCAGCACTCCAAAAAGAATATAATAAAGATTTAAAAAAATTTACCAAAATGCAAGAGTGAATTCTTTACTAATTATTGGAATTAAGCATTACCTGATGGGAAAATGGTGATGTTTCCATCTCATTTTCCTCTCTCTGTCTTTTGTTTTCCTTTTCCTTGGCTAAGTAACAAAACTATGTGCTTTCATGCTAAAAATTTCAGAATACCACAGAACAGCAACACATTGGACAATTAAATTTTTATATACTTTTTTCTTTCCAACTTTAAAAATATTAAGGGAGGAAATTGTTCAACTATGAACTAGTGGAGGAGAAAAAAATACTGGTAAAAAATGCTTTAGACTACAGTTTGTCCAAGTAATGATTATGAAATATGTCAAACTGCTCTAACGTATTAAATGTTTATTGCAGAAAATAGTAAAAGGAAATGACCTTTCTTGTCCAAAATATCAAAATAGTTTTTAATAATCTTAAAAAAGTAAAAATTTCAAAGGATCATTGTTATGAATAGATAGGGGGGCTTTTTGAGACTTTACGTGGCTTGACTCTCCTAATTCATCATTTAAATATGTAACTCTGAGAAAAGCTGGGCACTTTCAGAAGTCACATTATTTTATAGCAGAAAATGGTGGGGGGGGAGTGTAAGAAAAATAATTCAGAAATTCTGTTATGTATGTATATATTATTTTAAATCTTGAATCAGTCATACTTTATAAGCAACATAACTTGACAAACTATAGTAGGTTTTAATGTGTGTACAAAATATGAATTTTCTGATCGCTCAGATTTTAAAGTTAACTTGATAAGTTGAAGCACATACTGATTCTGCATTAAAATGTTAGGGTTTTATTTATTTTAATGTCTTTATAAAAACATAGAACAAGTTAATTTATGAATATAAATTTAAAATCTTAAATAATTTTAGCCATGATTTACCATTAATGATGTTAATTAAGAATGCAAGCATAGATTCTAATTAATTTATTATCCTATAACAATTTATTAATACACTGGGTCAAAAAATTAAATCAGGACATTTAACAAAATTGACAATATATTTCTCATGTTTAATATAAAAAGATCTTATTAATTTCAGAATATATTTGTTCTTTTAAATGATAATTTACCTGATATAGTCAACATCATTAGAAAAGTTGTAACATTAAAAACATTTCCGTTAAATTCAGAAATAATGCAAATATGTCTACCATTATAACTGTACCATGTATATTACCTGTTTTACTGAAAAATTTGGCCACTAAAGTAGAAGTAAAGTAAAAGAAAAAAAAATAAAGGTATATATAGAAAATTATGAACTAAATCCTCACTATTTGACTGGCAAAAGAAAAATGTATTTAATATAAGATTTAAAATCAACACAAAAAATATATGCAAAATACAAATGAAAAGTTTCCTCAAAAAATATATTTGGCCAAGAACCAGATGAAAAACATATAGCTTTAGTAGTAACAAAAGACATACCTACCCAAACAGTGATTAATATTTTTCTAAAAATCATGAAGAGATAATAACAGTTTTAGGTTGAACAGAACATAAAATGGACATTCTCATATATTTCTGGTGGGACTATAAATTTAGTTTTCTAGAAGGAATTTGGCCATATGTAACAAAATCTTTAAAAGTATTTACTCTGCAGAGTTCCAATATACATAAATTTCAGTTTCCATAGTTTAGTTAGATAACACAATATTCCAACAGTATGGTTAAAATATTAGTTTTCATTGTATATTAATGGTGAGTAATTTTATAAAGTACAGATTTAGCTTCTGGCTCTTCAATCTACAAATTACTATGGAAAGAATGAATGCACATCACGATCAGTGACCAATCATGTCTCTTATTTCAGTCTGTTGGTGATTGGTTGGTACACATCCGTTCAGTTCATTCATAGAGAGCTTGCAGTTGTGCTGCTTCCTAGTCTGTCAGGAATAAACCCATGTGACATTTCAGAAATATGAATATGCAAAAAGGGTAATTGAGCATTTCTTTGTTCACAGAAGATGTAGCTGACCGGTGCCACCATTTGAAAGACTCTGTATGTGCAGCTGGATATAAAAGCTGCATTTTACATTTGTGTAAATATGAGCACAGTGGTTATGAGGAATAGGGTGAAGATGACACTGGAAGTGCAAAGATTAAAATGATGGAAGTTGGGCAGCAGCTGGATGGCTCAGTTGATTAAGTGTCTGACTCTTGATTTTGGCTCATGTCATGATTTCACAGTTTGTGGGTTCAAGCCCCTATTGGGGCTCTATGCTGACAGTGTGAAGCCTGCTTGGGATTCTCTGTCTCCTTCTGTCTCTGCTCCTCCCCACTGTCACTGTCTCTCTCTCTCAAAAATAAATAAAATAAACATTAAAAAAATGATGGAAACGGATCCATACTTACAAAGCAATATGGTAATTCATCAAGGCATAGAAAAGATGCTTTCTCAGAATGGAAAGTTATAGAGTTATAGGATAAGAAAGCAAACACTATTCAAGCTACTCAATTTTTTTCTACAGGAAATACAATTTAATTCACAAGGTTTCAAATGTTAACTTACAGTCTACTAAGTGTTAGTTTATTATATTTTAAATCCCTTCAAGTTTATAACTGATGGAACATTTTTAAAGTTTTACCTTCACTTATTCCTTCTTTGATGCTCTTCCTTTATGTAGATCTGAGTTTCTGACCTACAGTATTTTTCTTCTCTCTAAAGAAATTTGAACATTTCTTGTGAGACAGATCTACTGGCAACAAATTCCAATTTTTGTTTGTGTGAGAAAGTGATTATTTCTCCTTCACTTTTGAAGCATAATTTGGCAGGGTACAGAATTCTAGGTTGGTGACTTTTTTCTCTTGACACCTAGGCATTTCACTCTGCTCTCCTCTTACTTGCATGGTTTTTGAGAAGTTAGATGTAATTCTTTTGTGATTCTACAGGTTAGGTGTTTTTAAAACTGGCTTCTTTCAGGATTTTTCCTTTATCTTTGATTTTTTATAGTTTAAAAACTCTGGGTCCAGGTACAGATTTTGCTGCCTTGTTTTGTTTAATTTCTTTTAATGTTTATATTTTTTTAGAGACAGAGAGACAGAGCATGAGCAGGGGAGAGGCAGAGAGAGAGGGAGACACAGAATCTGAAGCAGGCTCCAGGCTCTGAGCTGTCAGCACAGAGCCCAACATGGGGGTTGAAACCACGAACTGAGATCATGACCTGAGCTGAAGTAGGACGCTCAACTGACTGAGCCACCCAGGCACTCCTGTTTTGTTTTTTGTTTTTAGTATTTATCCTGCTTGGTGTTCTCTAAGCTTCCTAGATCTGTGGTTTGGTGTTTGACATTAAATTGAAGAATTTCTCAGTCATTATTGTTTCAGATATTTCTTCCATTCTTTTCTCTCTTAACCTTCTGGTGTTTCCATTATGTGTATGTTATACCTTTTATAGTTGTCCCATTGTCCTTGGCTTGTCTATTTTTTTTCTTCAGTTTTTATTCTCTTTGCTTTTCAGTTTTTGAGGATTCTATTGATACATCATCTACCTCAGAAATTCCTTCCTCTGCTGAGTCCAATCTGTTAATAAGCTCATCAAAGGGATTCTTCATTTCTGTTTGATCTTTAGCTTTTCTTTTTGTTTCTTTCTTAGGATTTCTATCTCTCTGCTTAAATTGCCCATCTTTTC